>NC_029773.3:53591090-53604887 GCF_000817695.3 Arachis duranensis
ATATATATATATAATAAGCTTAGACAAAATAATTAAATTTTCCAAGAAAAATTCTTTTATATGGGGAATTGATACCCTAATTGATTTGAGTAAATTTTTTTTCATTGAACATTCTTGAATTATATATTGTGGAACATGGTTTTTGAGCTAAGAACACATAAGCATGTGAGTTTTGAGCCTAATTGTGTGGTTGCATCATATAACCACTATTTTCCTTCTTCTGTGTATTATTCTCTTTTTATGATTGTAATCTTTGATTTGTTTGATTCTTTATGTCCATTATTTTGTGTATGAATGCATTTATATGATTGAGACCTTGATTTCAGTTGAGCTCAATTACCCAAATGGCCTTACCCTTTTGTCTACTATTGTTAACTAATTTTGAGCCTATTTAATCCCTTTTGTTCTTAATTTTAGCACATCACTACTCTTAAGTGAAAAAAATAAATGTCCCTTGTTTGGATCTTTGATTAGCTTAAGCTAGTGAGTAGGGGTGTTTAAAACCGAGCTGGACCGAGCTAAACCGACAAACCGAATTGAAAAAACCAAAACCCGAATAAACAAAAACCAAACAAACCGAAAAAAAGATGTTTTGCTGTTTTTATTGCGGTTTGGTTCGGTTTTCGGTTTTCACCCCCAAATCCCCAATTGCCCCAAATGTAAACCTAGCTCTATTCTTTTAGTCTCGCACTCTCGCACTCTCAGTCTCGAGCTCGAAGCCCTTCCTCCCACCACCTGCAGCGCCGCAGAAGCCTTCTTCCCAGTGCCGTCGAAGCCTTCTTTACAATGCCACTGAACCTTTCCTCCTCACAGACACTGATGAATTATATTTTGTTGGTATAGAATTTTACCAAATATGTTCGTCATAAGTATAGTCTAAACCAACAAGCTATAGCGCATCAAACAAAGAAAGTGTGTGTCCACAATCCAATTCAATAACTAAGATTATTAGTCCCGAATCGTTCTCCCTAGGAGTTGCCCTAAGGTTCATATCATTGGCTAGAATTCTCTTGGTGTTTGAGGTTGAGTATGAAGAATGTAAACAAGTTTGCATAAAAGCAATGAACAAATAGCAATGAAACTAAGGGACACAAGTAATTGTAATCAAGCAAGGGTAAATAACAATCAATCAATATAAAAGCCTTGGCTAGGGTTGGGAATTGGAATTTCTATCATCGTTATCTCTATCAATTGTGATATCAATTGGTTATTGCTCTACTTAGCCAACCTCTAACTATGAAGGAAAGTCAAGTGGAAATAATCAACTTGAGTCCACAAGTCCTAGTCAAATCCTAGTGAGAGACTAGAGTTAGTGTCATTCAAGCCAATTAGCAATTTCTAATTATCAATCAACAAAAGCTTTGACAATTCAAGTGTCTCCAATTATCCAACCCCTAAGCCACGAGTGAAATTCTACTCCATAGCTAAAGTAAACATTTTCTCAAACAATTGGTGAGCAACAATGGAAGGCATCATGAAATTGAGTAAGGAAATTGAATTAAAGTTATCTATTGTAAACAATTAACAACAATCAACAATTAACAATAATTAACATGAAATTCCTCATTTCATTAATGGAAATCAAAGTAACAAAGTCTAGATCCAAGATCCACAATGCTAGAACAACAAGAACATTAAATTGAGAGTAGGAGAAGAAGGTCTACAACTAGAACAATGTAAAATTGAGTCAAATTTAGATTTCACCAAAGAATCCAAGTACAATTGGAGATGAAAAAGCCAAAAACCTATAGAGAAGTTGGAGTTTCTCTGTCTAAAAGTGTAACTACCAAAAACTAACTCAAAAAAAATCTCATTGTGTGAAAAAGTGTCAATCTCCTTCAACCCTTGGTTCTTTTAATCTTTTTCTGCCAGAATTATACTCAGAATTGGGTTGGGAACTCCTCTGAAATCGCCAGGCACATTTTCATTAAAGTGGTCATGTGCGCGCGTCACGCATACGCGTAGGTCACGCGTACGCGTCGATGGGCTTTTGCGATCTACGCGTGCGCGTCGATTGAGAATTCTGCCTAACTACGCTAAAACGTCGACTTTTGCGTGCCAATCTCAAATCTGAGCTCCCACGCGTGCACGTAGGTTGCGCGTGCGCACCGATGCCGCTACTTCAAAACTCCATTTTTATGCTCCTTCCACTTATGCATGCTTCCTCTCCCTCTTCTAGACCATTCTTGCCCCCTGAAGGCTCTGAAATTACTTGAAAAACAGATCACGGCATCGAATGGTAATAAAGGGAGATCAAAATATAGCTTATTTAGAACCTAAAAAGCATATTTTCAACCATTAAGCAAAACTAGGAAGGAAACACAAAACCATGCATTTTATGTGGATAAGTGTGAAGGAAGTTGATGAAATCTTCTAGATTACGCACAAAATATACCACGAAATAGTGGCACATCAAATCTCCCCACACTTAAACCAGGCATGTTCTCATGCTAAAGATTAAAGACCCAAGAACATAGGGGAAGGAGTTTATTGATATGCAATCTACCTATATGCATGCAACTAATGCAAATGTATCTACCTACTTGGTCAAAGGTGAATCAATTCCCAAGAATATCCAAATGAGCACATAGGGCCAAAGTGACAATAATTCATGAGCCTACCAATCTGATCATCAAAGTGAAGTGTATATGACTTGCATGAAGAAAGCTTGTGAAAGCCGGGAACAAGGAGTTGAGCATCAAACCCTCACCGGAAGTGTTTGCACTCTAGTCGCTCAAGTGTTTAGGGTTGATTCACTCAATCCTCCTCTAATCATGCATTCTAAGATTTATTTTTCATCTAACAATCAACACTTATTCAATGCATGCGTACACATATCATGAGGTCTTTTCTTAGGTTGTAATGAGGCTAGGGTCAAGGTAAGGTTATATATATGGATAAGTGAGCTCAAGAATTGAATCTTTGATCAACATAAGCTTCCCACCTAACCTATATGACAACCTATAATAATCTAAGGCAAGCCTAACTACCCATTCTTCACTCTTTCACATACTCATGCGTTCTTTCTTTTTATCAAACACATATGCATTGATCATTATTGAGCTTCACCTTAGGTCATTTTGTCCCCTTTTTATTACTTTTCTTTTTCTTTCTCTTTCTATTTTTTTCTTTTTGTATTATATTTTCTCTTTTTTTTTTGCTTTTGCTTTTCTCTTTTTTTTCTTTTTTTGGTGTAATTATATACAAAGGTATCAGTGCATATGGTTCAAACAATTAACTAACACATGAGTATGTACCCAATTCCCAATATTTTCAACAAAATACAAAAAAGAAAACACACACACCCTTTCCCAACCAATGTCCCAAGTTTCCCGATACTTGAATGATGCACACTCTCACTAACCTAAGCTAATCAAACATCTGAATAAGGGACATTTATTGTTTTTCACTTTGCGGCTTGTAATATGCTCCATTAAGAACAAAGGGGATTCAAAATAAGCTCAAAATTGGCTAACAAAGGTTGATGAAAGGTAGGCTATTTAGGTAAGTGAGCTAAATGAATTGATGGCCTCAATCACATATATGCATTCATACAAGGAAAAGTGGATATAAAGAATCAAACAAATCAAAGATTACACTCATAGAAAGAGAATGATGCACACAAGAAGGAGATAAAGTGGTTATAAGATGTAACCACACCATTAGGCTCAAAAGTCACAAGCTTGTATTCTTATCTCAAAACCATGTTCCAAAATACGTTCCTCAAGCAAGGTTAACACAAAAAATTTTCAAAATTGGCAGGGTGCCCTATAGAAGATTTCTTCTAAAAAAAATTGTCACCTTAACCAACCAAGTAATCCTAACATGCAAAAGTATTCAAATACAAAAACTAACAATGCAGTCTATTCTAACTGATGAAAAAGAACTTAAAATCATGGGAGTTGAAAAGAGAAGAGATGTTACCTACGAAAGTTGGTAACTGACCTCTCCACACTTAAAAGTTTGCACGGTCCTCCGCGCCTTGAGTGATACGCAAAGTGGGATTGAGGTTGCCACCTCCATCATACTTTCCTGAGTGCTCACTTCACTGTGGTCCGAAGCGGATGTGAAAATGTCCGGTGCATCCGTAGTTGGGTTTACATAATCCCAAAGCTTCTTGTAGTAAGCAAATTGGCACTTGTTACGCCTCTCATATCGATCTACCTCCTCATGGAGCTCTACAAGCAATTGATGGGTTGACTTTGGTGGTGCAGATGAAGTGGTAGGAATGGTGGGGGGATTGGCTATATCAAGGCTCGGGGTGTCCACGGGAGGCTGAAGATATTTCCCGCTTAGGACGAAAGCGCCCTCTGCCGGAATTGTAGCTCTCATGTCTGTGGCCTCGCAAGGAACACCAGGAGCGGCAACCAAGTCGGATACCAACGCAGGAAATGATAGATTACCCTTGGTGTGGACTCGTGCCATCGCTTGCCGAATGAGGAGAGGGATGTTGACTGGCCTCTCCGTGAGTATGCACCAAACAAGGAGGGCGAGGTCCGTTTTGATGGATGACTTATGGGTGCTAGGCAGCACATAGTGGGATAAGATCTGGGCCCATGCTCTAGCCTCTATAGTGAGGTAACACGCATCAATGCTCTTGAGCCGAGATCTACGGCTTTCTTAAAATGTCTCTAGTACGACAATAACCCGGCGGATAGCATCCCAATCAAAAACAAACTCAAAGTCATCACGCTGGCGCAAGATCTTTTGGTAACCATCCATATCCTCCGGTTCGGGTAAAACATTAAGCACTTGTCGAATAGCCTCTTCCAAAACTGGGACTTGCTTCCGGCGCACATAAACCGACTGAAGAGAAGGAAGGTGGTAGTTGGTGTAAAACTCTACCACCCAAGAGAGATTGGTCTCTTGTGGTCTTTGTATAAGAAACCCCCATCCTCGCCGCTCAATGTGAGGCGACACATAAGGAACAATGTGGTCCGGTCGGGCTAGTAGGTGTTCGGGGTGATAGTTCCCCTCAACCATGGCGGGGAACATGAGCTCACAGAAGCAGTTGGGGAACCTTGTAGAGTCCCTTTCCGGCTTGCTTTTCTCTTGTTCATCAATGTGAACAGTTGTCTTCGCCTTCTTTGAAAGGGGTTTAGCTCATAGCGTAAGGTGCGCTTTAGAGGTTGATTTTTGGGGTGCTCTTTTAGTGGCCGGTGTCTTCAACGCCTTCTCCTTGCCTTTCTTGGTAGCCATCCTAAACAGGAGAAGAAAAGGGGAAACATTAAACCCAAATAATCAACATATGGAGAGTAACATGCAAGTGAAAAGAATGCCGAAAGGAAATGGTGTGTCTTGAGGACATGACAGCTGCAACATATGGTCAAGACAAAAATCGAATCAATGGGCATAACACTTAGCATGGGCTGCAAGAGTGGGTAAGACATGCAATAAGGCATGAGTAGGATGAACTCAAGCATCAATAATAATGAAGCAAGTCATCGGTAATGAGCATCGAAATAGGTAACATGAAGCAAATTAGGTCCAATGCACAAGAAGAAAGTCAAGTGTACGAAGAGGAGGCACCAAGTTGAGAGCACAAAGTCAAAATTTAACTAAATTGGCATGAGTGCCTTTCATCAAACACTTGGTGTGCACCATTCAAAATATGAGCAGGTAGGAGAAATTCAAACATGTACAAGCTCAAATGAAATACCAAACGCCAATACAACACCACATAGTCATAAAGGAATTAAGAATCAACAAAATGCACCATCAAAGCAAGATAAAACCCAAAGTTCAACACCCATGGAACATATGAAAAGAAGGGAAGCAAATAAACAAGAATCAAATAATAGGAGTGCATCTAAGAAGAAAAGAGAAAGAGAAATCAAATGCAACCAATAAAAGAAAGAAAACTTAGAAGAAGAGATGAGAAGGAGTAGTAAGAGTGTACCTTGAGAAGAAGAAGAAATCAGGTGGGATGTAAGAGGAGAAAAGGAGTGGAGATTGGAAAGAAGGAGAGAAGAGAGGAGTTTTGGGGGCCGTCGGAGGCGGTGGTGGTCGTCGGAACCGCTGGAGACAAGGGTGAGATGGTGATGGGAGAAGGGGGAAGAAGTAATGGAAGAAAGAAGTGGGAAGAAGAAGTGAAATAGGGCGCACTATGTTTCAGGTGCGTCAGGGGATCGACGCGTGCGCGCACTCCACGCGTCCGTGTGGATGGGTCGAAAGGGGAGGTGACGCGTAGGCGTCCCCCACACGTACGCGTGGGTAGCCGGAAAGAGAGGAGGTGCATACGCGTCAAGGACGCGTGTACGCGTCAAGGATGCGCACGTGTGAGTAGGTTGGTGCCTTAGGCACAAAGTTGGCATAAAGTAGGCCTAACTCTCGGGTTTTTGTACCAGGGAGTGTGAAATTCACAATCAATGCGTACGCGTTGCCTACGCTCGCGCGTGGGGGTGCGAAATGCCAAAGGACGCGTACACATCACCCACGCATACGCGTGGGTTGCAATTGTGCCTTTGGCACAAAGAAGGCACAATGTAGGCACAACTCTCGGGTTTTTATACTAGGGAGTTGCGAAACCATGTCGACGCGCACGCATATAACACGCTTGCGCGTGGATGCCCTCTTTTTTTTTTTTCAAACACATGAGGAAAGGCAATTATAGCACAAATTGGTGGTAATGCATGCTAAGGGGTGTCAAAAATATCAAAAACTTTCATGTAACACTCAACCTTAAGCATTTCTTCAACATCTCAATTCAAATAAACCATCATCAATGAACTCCTCATGAGCAATATAATACCAAAATCAAGCAAAAAGCAATTCTACTATATGCAAACTCACAAATCAAGCAATCACAAAAGCCATAAGGGGCAAAAGAGCTATATACAAAAAGACTAAATACAAAGGGTAGATCATACCATGGTGGGGTGTCTCTCACCTAGCACTTTTGTTTAGCGTCCTTAAGTTGGACGGTCATGATCTCATATCTCCTCGCCCTCAGGTGCGTCCCCGAGAAGGAACACCTTGACCTCTTTGTTGCTTTTCATTTTCTCCCCATGATATAGCTTTAGCTGATGGCCATTCACTTTGAAGATATTGAGGCTTGAGACCTCTTTGTTGCTTTTCATTTTCTCCCCATGATATAGCTTTAGCCGATGGCCATTTACTTTGAAGATATTGAGGCTTGAGGGGTGCCTTACGTGGTAGACCCCATATGGTTTGGCCTTCTCTACTCTATACGGGCCTTCCCACCTTGATCTTAGCTTTCCGGGCATCAACCTCAACCTAGAGTTATAGAGGATAATCAGTTCTCTGGCTCTAAATTCTCTCCTTTTTATGTGTTGGTCATGCACCGCTTTCATCTTCTCCTTGTAAAGCCTTGAATTCTCATAAGCTTCCAATCTAAGGCACTCAAGCTCCACCAATTGTAGTTTCTTTTCGACTCCAACCCCAAACCCCGTGTTGCACTCTTTTACAGCCCAATACGCTTTATGCTCTATCTCCACCGGAAGGTGGCAAGCCTTCCCATAAACTAACCGGAACGGGCTCATACCAATTGGCGTTTTGTATGCCATTCGGTAGGCCAAAAGCACATCACCGAGCTTAGAACTCCAATCCTTCCTGTGAGGCTTCACGACCTTTTCCAATATCCGCTTGATTTCTTGATTGGAGACCTCGGCTTGGCCGTTTGTTTGAGAGTGGTATGCCGTGGCCACTTTATGGATGATGCCATACTTCTTCAATAACCCTGCCATTCTTTTGTTGCAAAAGTGCGAGCCTTGATCACTCACGATTACTCGTGGTGATCCAAAGCGGCATATAATGTTATTCCGAATAAAAGAGAGCACTACATTAGCATCATCAGTTCTAGTAGGGTTTGCCTCAACCCACTTGAAAACATAGTCAACGGCTAGAAGAATATACATGAAACCATTAGAATTTGGGAAGGGCCCCATAAAGTCAATACCCCAAACATAAAAAATCTCAAAACATAACATAGTTTGTTGGGGTATTTCATCCTTTTTGGAGATATTTCCAACTCTAAGGCATGGTAGATAAGATCTGCAAAATAGAGAAGCATATTTGAAAAGAGTAGGCCACCAAAAACCACAATCCAAGACTTTTCGGGCCGTCCTTTGAGGACCAAAATGGCCACCACTCTCGGAAGAGTGGCAAGCCTCCAAGATAGTTTGATGCTCGGATTGTGGTATGCACCTTTGAATTACTTGATCAGCACCACATCTCCATAAGTACGGATCGTCCCATACATAATATTTGGATTCGCTTTTAAGCTTATTCTTTTGATATTGGGAGTAATCGGGAGGAAAGGTGCGAGAGACCAAGTAATTGGCAATAGGTGCATACCAAGTGATAACTTTGGAGATTGCTAGAAAACCCTCAAGAGGGAAGGTGTCATTAATAGGAGTGGAATCGCTCTTTGTGTGTTCAAGGCGACTCAAATGGTCCGCCACTAGGTTTTGCAAACCACTCTTATCCTTGATTTCAAAGTCAAATTCTTGCAATAGCAACACCCATCTTATCCACCTTGGGTTGGATTCCTTTTTGGCCAACAAATATTTTAATGCCGCATGATCTGAATATACTACCACCTTAGAACCAAGCAAATAAGCCCGGAATTTGTCCAAGGCAAAGACAATAGCCAACAATTCTTTCTTAGTTGTAGTATAATTGGATTGCACCCCATCTAAAGTTTTAGAGGCATAGGCAATGACATAAGAAATTTTACCCTCACGTTGACCTAGTGCCGCTCCCACCGCATAGTTCAAGGCATCACACATGATCTTGAATGGTCTAGTCCAATCCAGTCCTCACACTATGGGAGCTTAGGTCAAAGCAATTTTGAGCTTGTCAAAGGCCTCCATGCATTTTTCACTTAGATCAAAATCAACATCCTTTTGCAACAATCGAGAGAGAGGTAGTGATAAACCACTATTTTATGGTTTATAATGTGTTTAATTGTGTGGTTTTATCATGATCTTTACCCACTTATTCACATAATTAGCATGCATTTATATTTCCTTCCTAAAATTATTACATAATTGAAAACTTACTTCCTAGAGACTTTTAATTAGGTATTTTAATTCTCCTTTATCCCATTCGATATCGTGATCTGTGTGTTAAGTGTTTCAGGCTTTATAGGGCATGAATGAATTTGAGATTGGAAAGGAAGTTTGCAAAAATGGAAGGAATACAAGAAATTAAGGAGATGACCAGTGAGAAGTGATGCGGCTGCATGGCTCACGCGACCACGTGAAATAGAGGAAATCGCAATGACACGGCCGCATAGCTCACGCAACCGCGCGGATTGGAAAAGCATAAGTGATGCGGAGGCATGGACGACGCGCCGGCGTGGGAAAGCAAAACGCCGAATGACGCGTCCGCGTGAATGACGCGACCGCATGATGTGCGCGATCTGCAGAATTTCAGAAGTCGCTGGCAGAGTTTTTGGGCCGAATTTCAACCCAGTTTTTGGCCCGAAATCACAGATTAGAGCCAGAGAACATGCAGAAATGAGAAACACAATTCATTCTGCATAATTTTTAGTTTTTAGATTTGAAATTGCTCCTCCCCTAGGTTTTTCACTCATTTGAGCATTCATAATTAGGATTGGAAGATTTTGGCTTTAGCTTTTGAGAAGAGTCTACCTCTGGTACTCGTCATCTTATTTTGTTATTTACTTTTTATATTTATTCTTCCATATTCTTAATCCCTCTAGAGTTGACATTGGATTATTTCTACAAGTTATTAATATAGACTATTTTTATTTTCAATTAATCCTTTTATTATTATTTATCATGCCTTCTTTTATTTTCACCATTAATTCTGTGAAATTTATAATTATGACGAGTGAGTAGTTCCATGACTTGATTGGGGGATGATTGAAAGGAACCCTTGAGTTAAATTACTCAAGAGAGAAATTATAATTGGATTTATTGTTGAATCACCCTCTAATCATTAACTCTACTCCTTCCCAAGGGAAAGGATTAGGACTTATGACTAGAAACAGATTTCCAACTTGCTTGACTTTCCTTTACCTAGTAAGGGTTAACTAAGCAGAGCGACTTCCAATTATTAATTAATCTTGAGAGTATTTCAACAAGAATAGGGCTTCCAAGTAATCTACCCCCAGTCAAGGCTTTTATTTAAAATTAGTTAAATTCTCTAGATTAATTCCCTGCTTATCAACTAAACCATTTTTGAAAATGCCCGATTGATAAAATAGCACATCTCCTAGCAACTTGTTGGGAGACGACCTGGGATTCATACTCCTAGTATTTTAATTTTCAATATTGTGACAACCCCTTTTAAATTGATAAGCAGATTTTCGGCTAGTTAAGGATTGTACTTGCAACATGTCCCTATTAATAAATTCTTAACTCGCCAATTTTTGCCACGTCAATTTTTGGCGCCGTTGCCGGGGAGTTGCAACAGTGTGCTAATTTATTGATTGGTATTTATTTTATTGCAATTTTTTCTTTTTATTTTGTCACTATGAGTTGTACGTTTCTTTCGTTAAATGACGCATTCACTTCCTGATCCAAGCTTGCCAGCATTTGACCTTGAGATTGAGAGAACTGTTTCACGTATAAGGCAAGCTCGGGGTCGGCGAGTCCTCTTTGAGGACGAACCTAAACCGTCATCTAAGGAAGAAACAAGCTCCCTTTCTACTGATCCAGTTGATTTACGTGCAGGTGACACGGCAGCGCCTATGAGAGTCACTATCCAGGAGGAAGGAGCCCATGATTTTACGCTCCAACCATTCCAGACACACCACTCAACAGTAGCTGTAGATTTCGAAATAAAGTCTTCACTACTCAACTTGATGCCCAAGTTTCATGGCTTACCTGCTCAAGAGCCTATCAAACACCTGAGGAATTTTCAGTCTGCTTGTTCTACTGTCAAGCGTAATGACACTGATGAAATTTCCATTCTGTTAAAAGCCTTCCCATTCTCTCTTGAGGGAAAGGCAAGAGAGTGGTACTACACTCAACCCAGAACAACTGTATCCAACTGGGATACACTTAGAAGAGAATTTTTGGAGAAATTCTTTCCAGCTGAGGTTGCCGATAAACTGAGGAAAGACATGTCCATGATCGTTCAGGATGAATCTGAAACTCTATGAATACTTGGAACGCTTCAATATTCTTCTAGAAGCATGTCCGCACCATATGATTGACAAGATAGTATTGCTCAGTTACTTTACACAGGGCTTGAAATCTCAAGATAGAACCACATTGGAAGGTGCTAGCAATGGGTCTATGAAAAAGTACAAGACTACAGAAGAAGCATGGCAATTGATCAGTGACTTAGCCGAATCTACCAGAAATCACAGACAGAAATAAGGCCGGTCAAGAGCTGTTGCAGAGGTATCCACTAGTAAAGAGACTGCTGCTATAGCTCAGAGCTTATGTGAAATGACTAACTTGCTGAAGCAGATGCAGCTAAATCAACAACAACCACAGCAAGTTCAGCCATCTACACTACAGCACAACCAGCAGTTGGTTCCACAAAGAGTATGCGAAATTTGTGCAGATTACAGTCACTATACCGATGAGTGTCTGCAACTCCAACCGGAAGACAACACTGTAGCAGCCACTCATAACTTTTATGACCGCCCTAATCAAGGGTACAATCAAGGTGGCAACTATAACCAAGGATGGCAGGATAACTCTAACCAAGGCTGGAAAGAAAATTCTAACCAGGGTTGGAGGGACAATCACAACAGAGGAAGAAGAGATAACAATGGAAATCAGAGGTGGAATAACAATAACAACTTCAGATAGCAGAATCAGAATTAGGCCTACAGAGCACCTCATCTAAGACAGTCTCAAAATTCTCAGCAAACCTCTCAGATCACTCATCCCTCTTCATCCCCTAATGATGAGTTACTACAAGCCATCGATCGGAGACAATAGGCTATGGAAAATAACTTTAATGCTACTCTGAATGGTTTGACTTCTACTTTGCAAGCCCTTGTTTCACAGGTTGGATTATTGACCAACTCTAACAACCAGTCCTCAAGCTCTGGTGGACTTCCCTCTTAACCATTACCCAACCCAAAGGGTGGTATTAATGCCATCTCCCTAAGGTCCGAAACCACATTGCAAGAGAGGAATCAGAAAGAGCCAAATCCACCTGAACACGCCTCAGCTGAAGAGGTAGTAGAAATAGAAGATGTTGAAGAAAAAAGAGCATGCAAGACATGGCTGAAGGAGAAGACGCCAAATTACAGAAAGAAGCACCAATGGGCGCAGACACTATAGAGGATGCCATTCCTATTCCATTTCCACAACTTGCAAGGAAGCCCAAGAAGCAGTTGGAACCTGATCCCAAAATGGTAGAAATCTTCAAAAAGGTTGAGGTAACTGTTCCCCTTTTTGATGTCATTCAACAGGTACCTAAATACACAAAGTTTCTAAAGGATTTATGCATACATAAAGATAAAATTAGTGAATTAGAAACTATTCCTTTAGTTAGTTCTATATCTGCTTTAATGGGAAATATACTTGAAAAATGTAGTGACCCAGGCCCATGCATGGTTAACTGTACAATTGGAGGCGTGATATTTTCTGACTGCATGTGTGATTTAGGAGCATGTGTTAGTATAATGCCTTTATCTGTATATGATGTTTTGAGGCTCCTTCCCTTAAAAAGGTCGGCAGTACGTTTTGTGTTAGCAGATAAAAGTATTATTACAGTGGCTGGAGTTGCTGAAGATGTATTACTCGGTATCAAAGGTCTCACTCTCCCCATTGATTTTTACATCCTGGAGATGCCCCAAAATGACTCAGAGAAGCCATCATCAATCCTACTCGAAAGACCTTTCTTGAAGACCTCGAAGTTCAAATTAGATGCTTTTGCAGGCACATACTCTTTTTAAATAGACGGCCGAGTAGTAAGCTTCAATCTGAATGGAGTTATGAAGCACCCTTAAGAAGACCGTTCTATCTTCCAGTGTGACATCATAGATGAAACCGTAGATGAAGTTCACCAGGAAGAGTTTGAAGATAAGTACATAGGACAAAGTCCAAGTGTGGCAAATTCCGAGGACAATGCAGGTACTCTACCACTGCCACCAGTTCCAGATAATCCAGAGCCAGACCATGAACAGAAGTTAGAATTGAAACCCCTCCCTCCACACCTCAAATATGCTTACCTCGAGGACAAGCAGAAGTTTCCAGTTATCATTACACGGGACCTCACTTCTCAGTAGGAAGAGCAGTTACTTAGTGTGTTGAGAAAGCACAAGAAAGCAATTGGGTGGAGTTTAGCAGACATAGTAGGCATCAACCCTTAAGTTTGTGAGAACAGGATATTTTTAGAAGAAGGAGCAAGACCTATTCGTCAACCCCAAAGAAGACTGAACCCCACTATTTTAGAGGTTGTTAAGAAGGAAGTGACCAGACTATTAGAGGCAGGTATTATCTACCCCATCTCAGACAGTGAATGGGTGAGCCCAGTACAAGTGGTGCCCAAGAAGTTTGGAGTCACTACAGTAAAGAATGAGCATGGAGAGCTCATAGCAACCAGAGTACAGAACGCCTGGAGGGTCTGCATTGATTACCGGCGTCTCAACCAAGCTACTCATAAGGATCACTACCCTCTTCCATTCATTAATCAAATGCTGGATCGCCTGTCAGGTAAATCACATTATTGCTTTTTAGATGGTTACACAGGCTACTTCCAGATTCATATAGCCCTTGAAGATCAGGAAAAGACTACTTTTACATGTCCTTTTGGGACTTATGCCTATAAGAGAATGCTCTTTGGCTTGTGCAATGCACCAGCTACTTTCCAAAGGTGCATGATGAGTCTTTTCTCTGA
>NC_029773.3:53613926-53615272 GCF_000817695.3 Arachis duranensis
GTGCAATGCACCAGCTACTTTCCAAAGGTGCATGATGAGTCTTTTCTCTGATCTTATTGAGGAATGTATGGAGGTTTTTATGGATGATTTTAGCATTTATGGTCATTCTTTTAACCTTTGCTTGGATAGTTTATCTAGAGTATTAGATAGATGTGTCAGTACAAACCTTGTATTGAATTTTGAAAAATGTCATTTTATGGTTAAACAAGGAATCGTACTGAGACATGTTGTATCTAATACTGGCATTTCTGTAGATCCAGCAAAGGTGGATGTTATTTCTAGTTTGCCTTACCCCTCTTCAATGAGGGAAGTCCGTTCATTCCTTGGACATGCAGGTTTTTACCGAAGATTCATTAAGGACTTTAGTAAGGTAGCACTTCCCCTATCCAGGTTACTGCAGAAAGATATCAAGTTCAAGCTCAGCGAGGATTGCAAACAAGTGTTTAATAAACTAAAGACCGCCCTGACTAAAGCTCCAATTGTGAGAGAACTGATGTGTGGAAAACGATCCAACACAAAACTCACCGGCAAGTGTACCGGGTCGCATCAAGTAATAATAACTCACATGAGTGAGGTCGATCCCACAGGGATTGAAGGATTGAGCAATTTTAGTTTAGTGGTTGATTTAGTCAAGCGAATCAAGTTTTGGTTGAGTGGGTTGTATTTAATAGAAGATAAATTGCTTGAAATGTAAAGGGAGAAGGGAAATTGCAGTAAATTAAAGGACAGGAAAGTAAAATAGACTGAATCTTAAAGAACGAGAAATTAAATGACTGAAACTTAAAGTGCAAGAAATGTAAATTACAGTAGCTTAAATGGCAAGAAATCTAAATTGCTTGAATGTAAAAGGGAATTAAGGACTGGGATTACAGAATCTAAACAAAGAGAAAGTAAATTGCACAAAGTTAATTTAGCAGGAATTGAATTGGCAGCAATGAAAGCTTAAACAGAAAATTTAAGTAAAATGCAGCAAGGTTCACAGAAGAACCCAAGTAAATTGTGATCTCAGGACTCAAGAGCTTAGGTAGCAGAGCCTAAAACCCAATTTCCTTCCCAGATCCGAGTTATCAAAGCAATTGACAGAAAATTAAAGAAGAAGCAGTAGAAGAACAGAAATCAAATTCAATTATGCAGAAAAGGATTTAAAGAGATTTTAGATGGGAATTGAGACAGAATTTCCTCAATTTCACACACCCAAAACTCAGAAACAGAAGAGTAGAATTGCCCGAGTAAGAATGAGGAAGGAGATCAGTCAATTCTCCCTTAATCCTCTGAGCTCTCGGTCAAGTCTCTCAAGAACAATTACAAGAAATTCAAAGCTCAAAGAAAGTGCAAAATTCAAAAGC
>NC_029773.3:53624310-53625416 GCF_000817695.3 Arachis duranensis
CTTGATGTGTGGAAAACGATCCAACACAAAACTCACCGGCAAGTGTACCGGGTCGCATCAAGTAATAATAACTCACATGAGTGAGGTCGATCCCACAGGGATTGAAGGATTGAGCAATTTTAGTTTAGTGGTTGATTTAGTCAAGTGAATCAAGTTTTGGTTGAGTGGGTTGTATTTAATAGAAGCTAAATTGCTTGAAATGTAAAGGGAGAAGGGAAATTGCAGTAAATTAAAGGACAGGAAAGTAAAATAGACTGAATCTTAAAGAACAAGAAATTAAATGACTGAAACTTAAAGTGCAAGAAATGTAAATTGCAGTAGCTTAAATGGCAAGAAATCTAAATTGCTTGAATGTAAAAGGAAATTAAGGACTGGGATTACAGAATCTAAACAAAGAGAAAGTAAATTGCACAAAGTTAATTTAGCAGGAATTGAAGAGAAAGTAAATTGCAACAATTAAGAGAGTAGAAATTAGATCAGAAGCAATGAGAATTCAAACAGAAAGGAAATAAGGTGCAGCAGAGGTTCACAGAAGAACCTAAAATAAATTGTGATCTCAGGTCTCAAGAGACTAGGTAGCAGAGCCTAGATCTCTATTTGCCTTCCCAGATCCAAGTTCACAAAACAATTGACAGAAAATTTAAGAAGAAGCAGTAGAAGAACAGAAATCAAACTCAATTATGCAGAAAAGGGTTTAAAGAGATTTTAGATGGGAATTGAGACAGAATTTCCTCAATTTCACACACCCAAAACTCAGAAACAGAAGAGTAGAATTGCCCGAGTAAGAATGGGGAAGGAGATCAGTCAATTCTCCCTTAATCCTCTGAGCTCTCGGTCAAGTCTCTCAAGAACAATTACAAGAAATTCAAAGCTTCAAAGAAAGTGCAAAATTCAAAAGCTAAGCCAAAGGTAAGTCTCCAGGTCCTAATTACATCAAACTAGCTTCTATTTATACACTTCCTATTCTTGGATTTTGGGATTTGGATGGGCTTTTGATTTGGTGAAGAAATGAATTAAATTGGATTTTTAATTCAATTTTTAGCCCAAAACAATTTGCTTCCAGGAGGCTGCCCTGCCCTTGCGGAGGGCAGGGCAGGATTTGGTGC
>NC_029773.3:53625794-53638528 GCF_000817695.3 Arachis duranensis
TTATGTTGCCCTCCTAGAGGGCAGTGTGCCCTTGTGGAGGGCAATGTTTGCCTCCCCCTTGCATGCGACACACTTCCTCTTGCCTTGACCACGCTTTCCTTTCCTTGGGCTACACTTCTTAGGCCACGCTTTTCCTTTTCTTTTCTTTTCTTCACCTATAATAAACCAAAACAACCACTCCAAGTATCACTAAATTCAAGAGGCTTATAAATCAATTAAAATTCAATTAAAATTAGCTTAAACCTCATGGATTATCATTAATTTCATGGTGGTTGCTTGATTTAGAGAAGTTATGCATTTTCATTCCAAATCACTTACTTAGGATGCAAGAAAGTGCATAAATGCTAACAAAACAAGTGAAATTAGCTTGAAAAATGGGTATATGATGACTTGTCATCAAGGACCTGACTGGAGCCAGCCATTCGAAATCATGTGCGATGCTTCCAACCATGCAGTAGGAGCAGTGCTGGCTCAACGTGAAGGTAAAGATCCTTTTGTCATTGCATATGCGTCTAAGACTTTAGACACTACTCAGTCTAACTACACTACTACTGAAAAAGAGCTTCTTGCTATTGTTTTTGCACTAGATAAATTTCGAGCCTATTTACTTGGTACTAAGGTAGTAGTGTATTCAGACCACGCAGCTCTAAAGTATTTATTATCTAAAAAAGAATCCAAACCAAGGCTTATACGTTGGATACTGCTACTACAAGAATTTGATTTAGAAATAAAGGATAGGAGTGGTAACCAGAATCTAGTGGCAGACCACTTGAGTCGCCTTGAACACATTAAGGATGACTGCACTCCTATAGTTGATAATTTTCCATTTGATAACCTACAAGCAGTATCTGAGGTAATCCCTTGGTATGCACCTGTAGCTAATTATCTAGTTAGCCGCACTTTTCCTCCACACTTTACTAAGCACCAAAGAGACAAGCTGAAAAGCGAGTCTAAATATTATATATGGGATGACCCATATTTACGGAGATGTGGCACTAACCAGATAATTAGAAGGTGTGTGCCTCAATCAGAATTCCAGTCCATTTTAGAGGCCTGTCACTCATCTGAGAGTGGAGGACATTTTGGCCCTCAAAGAACAGCTAGAAAAATCTTAGACTGTGGATTCTGGTGGCCCACCCTTTTTAAAGACGCTGCTGAATTTTGTAAATCTTGTCCCCCATGCCAAAGGTTTGGTAATATATCCCAGAAGGATGAAATGCCTCAACAAACTATGCTTTTCTGTGAAATTTTTTACGTTTGGGGCATTGACTTCATGGGTCTATTTCCAAATTCTAATGGCCACTTCTATATACTGTTAGCTGTAGACTATGTTTCTAAATGGGTGGAAGCGATTCCTACCCGTACTGATGATTCTAACACTGTTGTTTCCTTTGTTAGAAACCACATTATTTGTCGCTTTGGGTCACCACGAGCAATCGTGAGCGATCAAGGCACCCATTTTTGTAACAGGAGACTAACAGGATTACTGAAGAAGCATGGGATCATTCATAAAATAGCAACAACCTACCATCCTCAAACTAATGGACAAGCCGAGGTGTCTAACAGAGAGATTAAGCACATTTTACAAAAGATAGTCAAACCTCATAGAAGAGACTGGAGCACCAGATTACAAGATGCACTCTGGGCATACAGAACAGCATACAAGACACCCATTGGGATGGGTCCTTTACGCTTAGTCTATGGAAAGGCTTGTCATCTTCCAGTTGAGGTGGAGCACAAAGCTTTATGGGCAGTAAAGGAATGCAACATGGGATTTGAGAAAGCCGGAGCTGAAAGGAAGTTGCAACTGCAAGAATTGGAGAGCCTTCGCCTAGAAGCTTATGAGAACTCAAGACTGTACAACTCAAAAATGAAGGCTGTACATGAACAACACATCAAGAGAAAGGAGTTCCAACCTGGGGATTTGGTCCTTCTTTACAACTCTAGACTGAGGCTTATGCCAGGCAAACTGCGATAAAGGTGGGAAGGTCCATATAGAGTCGAGAGGGCTGAGCCGTACGGAGTTTTCCATCTAAGTCACCCTTCAAGCTCTAAACTCATCAAGGTTAATGGACATCGTTTGAAGCTCTACCATGGTGAGAAGGCGACGAAAAACATGGAGTTAGATATCTTCCTCCTGGAGGATCCACTCGCAACTAAAAACTGAGCTACTGAAGCGTCCAACTTAAGGACGTTAAAGCAAAGTGCTAGGTGGGAGACAACCCACCACGGTATGATCGTTCCTCTTCTTCTCCTTTTCTTCCCTCATCTATAACTCTTCTCCAAACTACTGCCTATATCTTGCACCTCATCTGCATACTGCATTTACATAAAAAAAAATTACGTGATGCGACCGCATCATTGACGCGTCCGCGTCGCAGGTGGGTTGGAAAGATTAAGAAACGAACAGAGAGTCACACAGGAGCGTGGCTGGAGGCATGCCAATGGCACAAATCACTCCACGCGACCGCATCACCGACGATTCCACATCTAATGGGAACATTGGCCTCCCACGCGACCGTGTCACTCACGCGGCCGCGTGCCCTTGAATTGGACGTAAAATGGGTGCACGACCGAAAGTTGTGCTAGAGTGGTGCTGGCTTGGCGCTGAACGCCCAATTCTTTCCACGCGGACGCATGGCTCACGCGTCCACGTCATAGCCTTTTAATGACCACCCACGTGATTGCATGACCCACGCGATCGCGTGACCTTAGACTTGGAAAAAGTAATATTTCGAACAGAGAGTTGTGCGAGCGCGAGGCTACCCTCGCGCCAGTAGCATAACATGTGTCATGCGACCGCGTGACCGACGCGTCCGCGTCGATTCACGTAATGCACATTCGCGCGAACGCGTCACTCACGCGTCTGCGTCGCTTGCGCCGCACAGCTTCTCCTAATTTGCCACACATCTTATCTTTCTCTTCCCTAAATCCTACTTTTTCCCCTTCTTTCTTTCTTCCCCTTTCTTCCTTCTTCCCTCATTCTCACTTTCTACTTTTTCTCTCTCTCATCACCATTATCAAGGTTTTTCTTTTCTTCTTCCCTCCTTACTTTTCTATTCTTCTTCTTTATTTATGTTTTCTTCTTCCTTTCTCTTTCTTTTTACTTTCATTGCATACGTTTTCTTTTTCTTTCTTTTTTATTGGTGTGGAAATTTATTTAGTCATTGTTGATTGTTGCAAAATTGTTTGGCAATTCTATTTTTAAAGGGTTGCTTGCATGTTCAATTTATTATTTTCATTGGATTATTTACCATGCATGCTATGTGTTTGTGAAAAAGCCCATATGGCATCATGCACTTTTCTACATTATTCCCTTCTACTATTTAATGCCTGCTTTTCATAAATTCCCTTTATTATTATATTAAGTGAATTTAATTGTCAATACAAACGTGATAGTTTGTTACGCAGTGATGCTTGATCTATGCTACTCATGCCCTTGCCGGCATGCCAATAAACATCTTGCATCTACTTACCCTCTAATGCACTTATTTTATTCCCTTTGATGAACTTTTCTCATGTTGTCATGACCATTTGTTCCCTTCATTTATCTTTACCGTGCATTGACTATTGATGTGTGGAAAACAATTCAACACAAAACTCACCGGCAAGTGTACTGGGTCGCATCAAGTAGTAATAACTCACAAGAGTGAGGTCGATTCCACAGGGATTGATGGATCAAGCAACTTTAGTGGGTGATTAGCTTAGTCAAGCAAACATTGAAGTGATTTGTGTGAAATTGTAGCCAACAGAAAGTAAATGGTAGTGAATTTAAAGTTGCAGAATGTAAATTGGCAAGTAACTTAAAGAGCAAGAAATGTAAGTTGCAGAAATTTAAATGACAAGAAATGTAAATTGCATCAAATGTAAAGGGGTTTGGGTGCTGGAAATTAAAGAGACAATGAAACAAGCAATCAAAGAGATCTTGAGAACAAGTGACAGGAAATTTAAAGTGCAGGAAAATTAAATTCAGATCACAGTAGCTCAAATGTAAAATGCAGAGGAACACACGTGCAGGAAAGTAAATTGGGAGCAATAGAACATAAAGTAAAAATTACAAAGAAGGAAATTGTAGTAGAAAAATAAACCAGCAAGAAGACTAAGATCAATTCTCAAATCTCAAAGAACACTTGACAATTTCAATGAAACAGTAAAAGTAAAAGGAAAACCAAGAGCTCAACTCAATTGCAAAATAAAATTTAAGATCTCAGGAAATCAAAGAGACTAGAAAACAAGTCTAGATCTCAATTCCTTCCTTGATTCAATAACAAACAGATTGAAGAATAAAGAAAGATGGAAGCAGTAATTGAAAGCTTTGATTCAAATCACAATTTCTTGAATTATGCAGAAAAATAACAAGAGAAGTTGCAGATGGAGAATGAAAACAGAATTCCTTCCAAACTCAATCCAAAATTCAAAAAATAGAAAATGAAAACTAAAGAGAGAGCTCTCTAATCCTACTACTCCCTAGTGGAGCTAGCCTCCAATCCTTCTAATGGAGCCTCCCCTTTCTCTGAAACGAGAGTGATGCCTTTATATAGGCTTTTTTTTTACAAAATGAAAAATAAAATAAATTTGAAATTCACAAAATAAAATTCCTAATCTAGCTTGTTCTTGTGCCTTTGAGTGATGATGTGGGCTTTGCTTGCTTTGATTTTGAGGAGAAATGGGTTTGGTTGGCCTTGATTCAATTTGGAGAAGAATTGAATTAAATTGGATTTTTATTGAATTTTTTTTGGCCCATGTGAAAATTTGCTTCCAGGAGGATGCTCAGCTCACAAGTTGAGCTGAGCATTGAGGCCTTGTGCGCACGTCCTGCGTGCATCTTACTTCCTAGCCGTGTCGCGCTTGTGTGTGGTGCATCATGAGTAGCGCTCTACTCACCTTGTGAGCTGAGCATTGGCTTCCAAGGGGAGGTCCTTTCAAATATTTCGCGTGCCAAGTCTTGGACATCATTAAGGTAGCGCTCAAGTGGTGCAAGGAGCGCACCTTCCTTGCTGAAACCTCTGTGTTTGAAACTTGCTGGGAGCATTTTGGCTAATTTTAGCTTATTTTCCTTGCAAGGAGTAGCGTTCCCCTCTTTCTCTTGGTCATGAGTTCAAACCTTGGAGCATGCACTTGCAACTTATTTTCATTGAATTATTTTTTGTGGGCTCTCGATAATGCTCACTTTGTGAGCTGAGCATTATTTTTCCCTTCCTTGTTTCTTTGCTTCAAATTGTGCTCAGCTCACAAAGTGAGCAGAGCATTGAAACATTGCCTCCTTGGATTTTTCCTTTGTGCTCCTTTCATGTGCCACACTTCCTTATGTTCTTTGCCACACTTTTCTTTTCCTTGAACCACACTTCTTAAGCTACGCTTTCTTCTTTTCTTCTTTTTTTCACCTACAAGAAATTAAAACAACCAATCAAAGTATCACCAAATTCACAAGGTTTATAAATCATTAAAAATTAATTAAATTTATCCTAAACCTCATGATTTAGCATCAATTAGATGGTGGTTGTTTGATTCAAAGAAGTCATGCATTTCCATTCCAAATTACTTACTTAGAATGCAAGAAAGTGCATAAAACCAAATAAAAAACAAATGAAAAAGCATAGAAAAACATGACATGGTGACATGTCATCACAACACCAAACTTAAACATTGTTTGTCCTCAAGCAAGAAAAGAATCATGCATTAAAGATTGACCAAGGTAAGAAGAATAGCAACTCAATGTTCATGGTTAGCTAGTTTTCTAAGCATGCTACAATCACAAAAGAGATGTAAATGATTGATGCTTCTATCTAGCTCAATTTATGAAATATTTCTCTTATATTTCTTCCTTGAAATAAGCTTTTGATTTTCTTATTAGCTTCTCCTTTTGGGTGCTTTGCCCCATGAGTTGATAACAAAACTACGACTTCTAAATGCTTTGTTTTCAAGTATTACCACTTGATACATAAGCACCACAAGCATTTAATTAGAGGACTTTATTAAGCTCATTTGTTTCTTTTCTTGACTCTCTAATCATTGATGCTCAGAGCCTTGAGCTTTGAGGGAGTGCTTTTGCACTTGAGCCTAACCTTGACTTCTAAGTGTTTTGTTTTCAAGTATTTTACTTGATACATAAACACCACAAGTACTTAACATAATGTCATTGGTACTCAAAGCCTTCAGCTTTCTCATTCTTTCCCTTTTTCTTTTTTTGCTTTAATTGTATTTGCTTCTTCAAGGTTTTCATGATTTTCAAAAGATTTCACAAAATGTCCTAGATGAAAACTTCAATTAAATAAAATCCAATGTAATTGAGCAACAATTAATCATACTAGCTTTCCAATAATAAAATCCAATGCAATTGAGCAACAATTAATCATGCTAGCTTTCCAATACTTGTATGCACATGCTAAAATCTTCTTTAATTCCTTGTTTGTTTATGATCATGATGCTTTATTGCTTTTGAATTCACAAAGCTCAAGTTGGTAGTCATAATGTCACAGTACCATGTTACAATCAAAATTCAAGCTATGCTTATTCATACCACACATGCATACAGAGAATATAAAGACAATCATGCAATTTAAAGTGCTGGAAATAAATGAGAGGAAAAGAAACTTTACAACCTTGTAACTCATCTTCTCTATTGTTGTCATTTTCCTCTCATTCTTCCTTTTCCCTTACCAAACTCAGAATACTTGCTCATCCTCAAGCAACAATTAGAACAATGGCTATGGGCTAAGATGGATCATGAATGTCTTACACAATGAAATATTAGTAGCACATGTGTTTTCAGCAATCAAAATTAAGAGTAACCATCAAGGCACAGAGAAACAGAAACATTATGATTGCAAACATAAGAGGGTGTGCATGATACATTGCATAAAAATATAAGTGGCACACCAAACTTAGTGTGACACTTTTACTTGGAATTAATGCAAGTATCTAGTAAAGATGGGAACCAAATTTTGTTGCATAGCAACACTAATTTAGAATGCAATCATATGTCAATTTATTTGAATTAAAACTAAGCAGGTGAAACTGTTATTTGTTAAGTACAATCACCAAGCCAAGAATCTGTCATGAATAAAGCTCTTTTGGTAATGTATTAACAAACACAGTAAATAAGCAAACTAAAATGAAAGCATTTAAAAACAGAGAAATGACTATAGAAAGTAGAATGAAAAAGTGTCAAATTAAAAGAGAAAAATAAAACTGCAGAAGCACTATGATTATGCAGACAAACAGTGTTGCTTGAATGAATTGCATAGAAAATAAGTGGCACACCAAACTTAGAATATTGGTGTGTCGCTTTCATTTTTGATTTGATGCAATCATCCAAAAAGATTGAAAATAATTTGTTGCAAGGCAACACCAAACATAGGATGTAACCATATGCCAATTTATTGAATTTAAACAAAACAAAGAACAAAAACAAAGCTGAGAAGAAATGTTACCTACGGTTGGGTTACCTCCCAACAAGTGCTCTTTTAGTGTCATTAGCTTGACATGTTGTTCTTCACTTTCTTCCTCTTCTTCCAGTTTGTTAAGAGGAATGACCTTAAGGGAGGAGAAGATTCAGCTACTGTCCCTTGTCTTGGCCTTTCCTCAGCAAGCTTTCTTTTGCAAATGGCTTGATTGATCTTGCTTGCTGGATTAGGGACAGAATTGGTGTTCTTGCTAGTTGCCTTCACTTCTTTGGATTCAAGACTTGGTTGCTGTGTGATTATTGGAGTTTCGTATTCATCCAGAGCTTTTTGAATTGGTGGTTCCATGAGCTTTTCTTCTATGTACTTCTCTGCTTCACTTGAGTGTAAATTTTCTGGAATGACTTCCTTACTTTCTTGCTCCTCCACTCCTTTCTTTGCACCCAATATTTGACTTAATAGCTTTTTCATTGAGGAGGTTTGTTGATCTTCCCAACATTTTTTCATTTCCTCTTCATATCTTTCAATCATGGATTCAATTGTTGAGCCGTTTTGTTTCAGGGAAATTTGAAAGAGTTGTGAATTTTCATGTTCATTTGTCACCTCAAGTGGCTTCTGTGGATATGCAGCTTCAGGTTCAATTGCCTCCTTCTCCTCATTTTCCATTGAATTTTCACTTGACACAGAGGCTTCCTCATCTTGCTTTTCCACTTCCTCACCCACAAATTGGTCTTCATCCTCACTGTTTGATGGTTCTAAGTTCCCCCTTGTTTCCTCTAAGGTCCCATTCATCTTCTTGAGGATGGTTTCTTTCCAGGATTGGGGTTGTGTGTATCTTTCCACGAGTTTTCTATGTATTTCAATGGCTTGAAGGTAATCCTCATCTGCTGGTTCAAAAGATGAAGGTTGAGAGTAATTTTTGAGACGTGGATGTATTGTGGTGAAGTTGTGTTGGGGGGTGTGGAATGAGTTGTGTGATTGATGGGATGACTTGTATGGATTTTGGAGGAAACGTTGTGTTGAGGCATAATCAAGTGATGAAGAACTTTCAAATGAGAAATTGGGATGTGAGGGTGGATGCTCTTTCATTCCTTGGTGATACTCCCCGCCACCATTAGAGTAATGACTTGAATCATTTTGTGGTGATGGGAAGTATCCCATATGATTCTTTTGCTCATCTTGTGTCTCTGAAGCAAATCTCCATGAGTTGGAGTGCTCAGAATGTGTATTCTCTTGGTGATATTCCCAAACACCATTAGAGATCGGTGATGGTGGGTGATATCCCATAAAATTTTGTTTGACCATAAGATGAGTTGAACTTCATTTGTATTTTGTAAACATCAATGAAATTTGAAATTCATGTCACAGAGAAAGAATTTCTTAGTGAGGCAATAGCTCAAACACCTTGCTATCAATTTAAAACAGAGAACAAAAACAAAAAAAAAATGTTTGATCTAGACTTCTCACCCACTTAATCATTGTTGATCTAAATCAATCCTCGGTAACGGCGCCAAAAACTTGATGGTATTTTTTGTGGAAAAAACGAATTTTCAAAACACCTAAAACTCACCGGCAAGTGTACCGGGTCGTATCAAGTAGTAAAACTCACTTAGAGTGAGGTCAATCCCACAGGAATTAATGGATCAAGCAACTTTAGTGGGTGATTAGTTTAGTCAAGCTAACATTGAAGTAATTTGTGTGAAATTGTAGCCAACAGAAAGTAAATGGCAGTGAATTAAAGTTGCAGAATGTAAATTGGCAAGTAACTTAAAGAGCAAGAAATGTAAGTTGCAGAAATTTAAATGACAAGAAATGTAAATTGCATCAAATGTAAAGGGGGTTGGGTGCTAGAAATTAAAGAGACAATGAAACAAGCAATCAAAGAGATCTTGAGAACAAGTGACAGGAAAATTAAAGTGCAGAAAAATTAAATTCAGATCACAGTAGCTCAAATGTAAAATGCAGAGGAACACACGTGCAGGAAAGTAAGTTGGGAGCAATAGAACATAAAGTAAAAATTGCAGAGAAGGAAATTGTAGCAGAAAAATAAACCAGCAAGAAGACTAAGATCAATTCTCAAATCTCAAAGAACACTTGACAATTTCAATGAAACAGTAAAAGTAAAAGGAAAACCAAGAGCTCAACTCAATTGCAAAATAAAATTTAAGATCTCAGGAAATCAAAGAGACTAGAAAACAAGTCTAGATCTCAATTCCTTCCTTGATTCAATAGCAAACAGATTGAAGAATAAAGAAAGATGGAAGCAGTAATTGAAAGCTTTGATTCAAATCACAATTTCTTGAATTATGCAGAAAAATAACAAGAGAAGTTGCAGATGGAGAATGAAAATAGAATTCCTTCCAAACTCAATCCAAAATTCAAAAAATAGAAAATGAAAACTAAAGAGAGAGCTCTCTAATCCTACTACTCCCTAGCGGAGCTAGCCTCCAATCCTTCTAATGGAGCCTCCCCTTTCTCTGAAACGAGAGTGATGCCTTTATATAGGCTTTTTTTTTACAAAATGAAAAATAAAATGAAATTGAAATTCACAAAATAAAATTCCTAATCTAGCTTGTTCTTGTGCCTTTGAGTGATGATGTGGGCTTTGATTGCTTTGATTTTGAGGAGAAATGGGTTTGGTTGGCTGATGGAGTGCAGAAGCTGGTGAATTAAAAATTTATTAAAATGGTTACGTTGCAAGTATAGTTCTTAACTCACCGAAAATCTGCCTATCAATTTAGAAATATGTCACTGAAAGTTTAAATTAAAATTACTAGGAGTTTTAAGTCCCAGGTCGTCTCCCAACGAGTTGCAGAAAAATGTGCTGTTTTATTAATCAGATATTCCAAAAAGAGTTGAGCTAAGTAAATTGGGATTTAAATTGAGGAATTTTAAATAATAAAAATAAGAGGCCTTGATTGGGAATTGATTGGTTAGAATCTCTATCATTGATGGTGTGATTGTAAGATTAATTTATAATTAATAGTTGTTCTGTTTGGTTATCCCTTACTAGGTAAGAGAAAGTCAAACAAGTGGAAATGCCAGATCTGTTCACAAGTTGCAACCCACTTAGTTCAAAGGGATTGGCGTCGGTGACAGGATAGCAATCCAACATTCAACCCAATTACAAATTTTTTTTTCAATCCTTCCAACTCAAAAGTTCCTTTTAATCAACTCCCCATCAAGTAATGAAACTACTCACGCATTGTAAATAAAGAATCCATGGCACATGAAAGAGAATTGTAAATAAAGAATCCATGGCACATGAAAGGGAATTAAAAGAAGACATGATTATTGGAAGGTAGAATGGATTAAAATGAAAGAAATAATTCTTGTATTAAATCATAAAAGTATTCAAATGACAAAATTGAACAAAGCAAAGAACATGGAAGAAATAAACCAAGTTAAGAGAACGAAGTAGAATGACGAAGCCTTGATGAGGAAATAACTATTCTCAATGTTCCAATGCTAAGATCAATTGAAAATTAAAATTCTTAAAACTAGAGAGAAAAAAAACCTAAGAGAGTCAAAACTCGATCTAAAATACTTAATGAATGTTTTCTCTGTTGTTTCTGCATATTCTCTGACTCTGGTCTGCTGTTCCGGGCCAAAAACTGGGCCGAAATAGGGTCCAAAATCGCTGGTTTCAGATTCTGCAGTTTATGCAGATCGCGCATGTCACGCGATCGCGTCGTCCTTGCGGACGCGTCGCTGGCGCTTTTCCTCTTCACGCGTTCGCGTCGTCCACGCTACCGCGTTGCTTGTGCTTTCCAATCCGCGCGGCCACACAAGCCATGCGGCCGCGTCACTGCGATTTGCGCTCCTTCGCGCGGTCGCGTGAGCCATGCGACCGCGTCACTTTTTGCTGGTTATCTCCTCAAACTCTTGTGTTCCTTCCATTTTTGCTAGCTTCCTCTCCAATCTCCATCTCATTCATGCCCTACAAAGCCTGAAACGCTTGACACACAGATTACGACATCGAATGGAATAAACGAGAATTAAAATTAAATAATTAAAGTCTCTGGGAAGCAATTTTCAAACATGTAATAAATTCAGGAAGGAAATCTAAATGCATGCTAAATTGATGAATAAGTGGGTAAGGATCACGACAAAACCACACAATTAAACACAATATAAACTATAAAATAGTGGTTTATCAACCTTCCCACACTTAAACATTAGCATGTCCTCATGCTAAATTGAAGGAGACAAGGAAATAAGTATGAACATGCAGAAACTCATGAAATGCAATGCAATCCTACATACATAAATAAATGCAACTATATGATTATTATCCACTTGATCAAAAGTAAATAAGCCCTTCAAAACAATTACAAATCAAATTCCACTAACTCTATCATCATATAATAAAACCGATAAAAGTGCAAGAAGATAGCTTATGAAGGCTGGAAACATGAAAATTCAAGCATTGAACCCTCACTGATAATGTATGTACGCCTAATCTCTAGTGTATAGGGTAATCACTCTATTATTCTCTAGTCATGCTTTCTAACTTTTGTTTTTCTCTTAACCAATCAACAACAGTTAATATACCAATGCAAACATCATGAGGTCTTTTCAGGGTTGTAATGGGGCCAAGGTGCAGGTAAGGATATATATATGGCTAAGTGAGCTTTATAAATTGAATCTTTAATTAACCTAAGCTCTCACCTAATATACATATATTCTATATACCTATTCCCTTTTTCAACCCATACTCATGTTTTAATCTTATATTTTAATTCTATTATATGTGCATTGATCTTTGAAATCTGAATTTAACATTGGGGTAATTTTGTCCCCTTATTTATTGAATATTTTTTTTTGAATAAATAAAGCTTATCAATGCACATAGATTTTTCATTTTTATATTTTCACATGAGTGGGTATCCAAATTTCCTTTAAATTTTCATGACACATTCCCTTAACAACTTCTGTTCCCACAATTTCCCATACTTACCTAGCACACACAATTCTATCTTAAGCTAACCAAAGATTCAATTTGGGATATGCAATTGTTTTTCAGCTTAAGCTTAGTAATGTGGTGAAATATAGAACAAATGGGGTTTTAAAAGCTCAAAGTGGTTAACAAGGGTAATTGAAAAGGGTAGGCTTGATTTGGATAAGTGAGTTTAAACAAATAATGGCCTCAATCATGTGCAAGCATGTAAATATAATAAATATTGGACATATAAGATAAAACAAAATATAGATTACAATCATAGAGAAGTAAACACACAAGAATAAAATAATTATGGTTAAATAGTGTAACCATACATAAAGGCTCAAACCTTTCACAGGTTGTGTGTTCTTTAGCTCAAACATCATGTT
>NC_029773.3:53644032-53645320 GCF_000817695.3 Arachis duranensis
TCCAATAATAATACAAAACTACCCTTTTATTCACCCAATGTCCCAAGATTCCCACACTTGAATGATACTCACACACACTAGCCTAAGCCAATCAAAGATCCAAATTAAGGACATTTATTGTTTTTCGCTTTAAGGCTTGTAATGTGCTAAAATTAAGAACAAGTTGGTTAATCATAGGCTCAAATTTGGCTAACAATGGAAGATAAAAGGTAAGGCTATTTGGGTAAGTGAGCTAATGAAATAATGGCGTCAATCATATAAATGCATGAATATAAGGAATAATGGACATATAGACTCAAACAAAGCAAAGATCACAATCATAGGAAGAGAATAATACACACAAGAAGGAAAAATAAGTGGTTATAAGATGTAACCACATCATTAGGCTCAAATCTCACTTGCTTGTGTTCTTAGCTCAAAAACCATGTTCCAAAATACATTACTTCAAACAAGTTCCACAAATTTTCTTTTTCAAATTGGTAGGTTACCCTAAAACAGTTTCTTGGGAAAGAAATCATCACTCTAACCAAGTAGTCTTAATAAGAAAAAGGTAGTAAAATATGTATAAATTCTAACTTAACATGCAATCTATCATGCAATGCAATAGCTAGCTAACATTGGTGCTGAAAAAGGAAATTTTTACCCATGGAGATCGGTCGAACGACCTCCCCACACTTGAAGATTGCACCGTCCTCGGTGCATGCAAAGAAGAGCAAGGTGGACGGGTTGCTACAATTGATGAGTTTCTTCGAAAGGTTGTGCGGATGACTTGTTTGTTGCCCCATTTAGAAGCTTTCTCATTCCTTTCCTGCTTGGTGGCCAACCTAGAAGGAGAGAAAAAGAAAGAAAATTAAGCCTATAACAAAGACATCAAAGCAATTAGAACATAGGCGGGGGCTAATGCCAAATAAGAGTATGATTCCCTACTACATGGTAGCTACAACATGTGAGTAAGAAAACAATTTAAGCAAAGGGCATATCAACTAATACTTGATGCAAGAGTGAAGTTAAAGCATGGAGAGTATATGGAGCATCAAGATCAAATAAGGATTGACACAAACAAGATTAGTGATACGCATGAAAGCATTTGATTCTATCCTAATTCAATGATGAAGCGGTACAAGAAAAAAAACAAAGGGTAATGAATTAGGAAAGACTAAAGCACTAATCTTGTGTGTTGACAAATATTACAATTAATGTAACAAGTCATGAAGCACCAAAACAAATGCAAGAAATTCTCAACAATTGAGTGAGAGAGTTCAACACCATTATTAAAATGAGAAATTCA
>NC_029773.3:53646037-53647348 GCF_000817695.3 Arachis duranensis
ATTGTCATGGTGGCTTATGTTTGTACTCATCCTTGAATCTCCAAGGATCTTTGCCTCTCAATTGGTTGATAGAATTTCCAACCATCTTCACCAAACTTGGGCAAAGTTCTACCCAAGATATGAGCTCCCAAAATTGGTCTTCATGTTGTGATCCGGGATCCCATATCTTATTTTCACACCCATCTTCTAGTTGATTATCATGATTCAACTTGGGTGGTAGGCATATAGAATTCTCCTTTATGCACCAAATTCTCCTTCTAGACCTATACAATTTAGCATTCCTCCAACCATAGTATTTATGCCTTGAGGGTTTAACCTTAATGAGCCTAACATTCTTTTTCCAACCATTACACCACTCCCTCTTACTCTTAACTCCACAAAGAGCTCTAAGTTGTCCATCATTTTCAATCAAACCATATTCAACTGAGAAAGTGAAGCTTAGGGATAGAAGTTTTACCCACTTGAATGTTGTGTTGGATGGTGACTTGGGAAGGAAGACCTCCCCACACTTAGACAATGCAAGGTCTACTTCTTTAGGCTCTTCTTTAGTTATTTCCACCTCTTCACAAGCTTCTTCAATTTCAACCTCATCCCCTTTGTTACGTGGCTTGGTGTTGTCTTCAAGAGCTTCATCTTGTTTAATGGGAGGAGATTCAACTTTGGATAGGAATTCATTGATGAATGAGTTCATCTCTTGATCAACCTCTTCATATTCTTCAATTTCGATATACACCATGCCAACTTTTTCCTCTTGGTAGCTCTCTTTCGATTCACTCTCTTTCGCATTGCTCACCAAGGGTATGGGAGGTTGTGCACACTTTCATAGTTCACCAAGGGTATGGGAGGTTGTGCACACTCTTCTATAATTTCAACTCCATGTCCAATGGGAGAGGATTCCATTGTAGAGAGAAATTCATTCATAATTGAATCCATCTCTTGATAAGCCTCTTCCAAGTCTCCAACGATGATATGCCTTGGAGGTTGCGCACCCTCCTCAACATCAATATCAAGCTTCTCGGAAGAGTTCTCCATGATGCTACATTCCCTTGGACTTTCAACATCTCCTAAATCTTCAAACACTTCTTCCTTTTCTTCAATGATCATAGGCTCCTCCAAATGTTCTAACACAAAATTCGACTCCTCCTTCTCCACCGGATTTTCCAATTTCTCCTTCATGCTTTGCTCTTCTTTTAACCTTTCACATGTGGTCACGAAAGTACCTTGAGTATTCAAACATTGGTGGGCTAAAGTATGCACCAACTTGGTCAAATTGGTCACAAATTCAAGTGTATCCCGCTTCATGGCTTCTTG
>NC_029773.3:53654275-53671947 GCF_000817695.3 Arachis duranensis
AAGTAGAACATGCATGCAACTATCCTAACCTATGTAATTTATTCTATTCTATAAAAGAAAGAAGAATCTAACTAAAATATCCTAATTATTGGTGTCAGAGAAGAGAATTTACCTCCGGAAGTCAGGTACTGACTGACCTCCCCACACTTAAGGCTTTGCACCATCCTCGGTGCCATCTGTCAGGAACAGGGGTGAGTTGGTGGCAGTATCTCCACAGTCGGGACCAGTATGGCTCCCGGAGCTGGTAAAAGAAGTGGAGTCTGGGGTGTCTGAGTCTCTGAAGCGTCCCTTGAGTAGCTCCTTGAGGTGGTTGAATCGGCGCTCGTTACGGCGCTCTCTCATCTTTGCTTTTTGTTCATGCCGATCCAACTTTTCAAGTATCTGCTGGAGCAATTTCTCAATGGTAGATGCTTGTGGTGTTGAAGAAGGAATATCTTCAACCGGCTCAGTAGGCTGGCTTGTAGTGACTGCTAAAAATCTGAGGTATTTCCCGTTAGGGACATATTGATCATCCCGTGGAAGCATGGCTTTGGTGTCCCCAGCTCTGCAGGAGAATGACTTTGGTGTCCCCAGCTCTGCAGGAGACTCCGGCTGCGGAGACAAGATTTGAGACCAAGGCGGGGAAAGGTAAGTTGCCCGCAATTTGTACATGCTCCATAGCATGCTGGATGTGTCTTGAGAGATTCAGAGGTTGCTCTGTAAGGATGCACCATAGTAGAACAGCCATGTCCGCAGTGAAGGAGGACTCATGAGTGCTTGGAAAGACGTAATGGGACATGATTTGTGCCCATACGCGAGCCTCCAAGGTAAGTGCGGAAGCCAAGATTCCCTTAGGGCGGTTGCGGTGGTATCCGTAGATCCAACGACTGCCAGGTAAAGCAATGACTCTGAGAACGGAGTCCCAGTCAAATTGGTATCTCTGGCGCTGAAGGGTGGCTTCTTGAAAAGCGTCCATTCCTTTTGGAATAGGGGAAAGACTCAGAACTTGCTGAATGGCCTCTTCTGTAATGGGGACTTGCTTCTGCCGGACATAAACAGACTGCAGGGTTGGTATATAAAAGTTGGAGTAGAACTCAACTACCCAATCACGCTCCGGTAAAAAATCTCAATATCGTATTCGTTTAGAAGAAAAACAAAAATTGCGTTTTCTACTGCGGTTGAAGAAGGCTCTGCCACTAATGCTCTTTTAGTTCCTCTTCTTGCTGATGGTATGGAAGTAGCTTTCTCTTGTCCTTTCTTGGTGGCCATCCTGAAAGAAGGGAAGAGAAAGAAAATTAAATTCATAGAGATAGAGCAAGGAAGAGGGTATTGTAAGTGATAGTCAATGCACAATAAAGATAAATGGCATGAACACATGGTCCGGATTACATGTGAAAAGCTCATCAATGGAAATATAGCAAGTGCATGAAGGACAATGGAATGCAAGAGGTTTATTGGCATGCAGGCAAAGGCATGAGTAGCCTATATCAAACATTCAATGTCCAAGTTAGGTTACCATTTGTAACAAACTAACTATCACGGTTGTATTGACAATTAAATTTAAATAATAAAATATGAAAGGGAATTTGTGAAAAGCAAGCATTGCAGTGTAGAGTAAAGTAATATAGAAAAGTGCATAGTGCTATATGGGCTTTTTCACAAACACATGGCATGCATGGTAAACAAGATATAAAAAGTATGGAATTGAACATGCAAGCAATCCCTTAAATAGGAGAAAAATAATTGTCAAACAACTTGCAATAATCCACAAGCATATAATGAGGAATGATGACTCAAAAGGTTTCTAACACCATGTAAAAGAAGAAGAAGGAAAAATAAAGATGTGAAAAGGAAAAGAAAAGAAAAGAGAAAATAATAATATATATACATACTATAATAAGAATGATAGAAAAGAGAAGAAGGAAGAAGAAGGTAAAACCTCGTTAATGGTGGTGAGAGAGAGAGAAAGTGAAAGGTGAGGTAGAAGGGGAAAGGGAGAAAGAAGAAAGAAGGGGGAAAAGAAAAAATAGGGTTTGGAGAAGAGAAAGATAAGATAATTTGGCTTATTGGGTTGAGCTGTGCGGCGCATGCGACGCGGCCGCGGAAGGCACGCGTTCGCGTGGATGCGCGTCAGGAAGGGGGGGCGCGATCGTGTCGGTCACGCGGTCGCGTGACCTACATTGTGCTGCTGGCGCGAGTGCAGCCTCGCTCCAGCACAACTCTCTGTTCAATATAATTCAATTGCCAAATTAAGGTGACGCGATCGCGTGGGTCATGCGATCGCGTGAGTGTGCATCAGAAATTAATTGACGCGGCCGCGTCGGCAACGCGGTCGCGTGACCAGGATTGTGCTTCCAGCACCACTCTCGCACAATATAGCATTGTGCACCCTTTTACATCGAAAATGCAGGGCACGCGGCCACGTGGAGTACGCGGTCGCGTGGGAGGCCATGATTTCCATGCGATGCGGTCGTGTGGAGTAAATTGTGCCTTTGGCATGACTCCAGCGCTGCTCCTGCGAAACTTACTGTTCATTTTTATTTTTCTTTACTCCCCCTGCCACGCGGATGCGTCGCTTGTGCGATCGCGTCGTGCAGCGAAATTTTTTTTTAGAAAGATAAAGACATGTAATTGAAAGAGCACGAAAGCACTAATAAAGAGAATAGTTATTTAAAGAAGAAAAACTAAAAGTAAAGAAAAGAACGATCATACCGCGGTGGGTTGTCTCCCACCAAGCACTTTGCTTTAACGTCCGTAAGTTGGACGCGCCACTAGCTCAATCTGTTGCTATGTAAGGATCTTCCAGGCAGAAGATCTCAAGCTCCTTGCTCTTCTACACCTTCTCACCATGGTATAGTTTCAAACGGTGTCCATTGACCCTAATAAGTTCAGAACTTGAAGGATGGCTTAGGTGATAAACTCCGTACGGTTCAGTCTTCTCTATTCTGTATGGACCTTCCCATTTTGATCTCAACTTACCGGGCATGAGCCTCAGTCGAGATTTGTAAAGGAGAACAAAATCTCCAGGTTGGAACTCTCTCTTCTTGATGTTTTCATCATGCACAGCTTTCATCTTTTCCTTGTATATTCTGGAGTTCTCATAAGCTTCTAGGCGAAGGTTCTCCAGTTCCTGCAGTTGTAACTTTCTTTCAGCTCCAGCATTCTCAATCCCCATGTTGCACTCTTTAACTGCCCAGAAGGCTTTGTGTTCGATTTCAACTGGGAGATGACAAGCTTTTCCATAAACTAAGCGGAAGGGACTCATCCTAATGGGTGTCTTGTATGCTGTTCTATATGCCCACAGTGCATCTTGTAGTCTGGTGCTCCAGTCTTTTCTGTGAGACTTTACTATCTTTTGCAAGATACATTTAATTTCTCTGTTTGACACCTCGGCTTGCCCATTAGTTTGGGGATGGTAAGCTGTTGCAACTTTATGGATTATCACATGCTTCTTCATCAATCATGTTAGTCTCCTGTTACAAAAATGGGTGCCTTGATCGCTCACGATCGCTCGTGGTGATCCAAAGCGGCATATAATATGGTTTCTCACAAAGAAAACAACAGTGTTAGCATCATCAGTGCGGGTAGGAATTGCTTCCACCCATTTGGAAACATAATCTACAACTAACAATATATAAAAATATCCACTAGAATTTGGAAATGGACACATGAAGTCAATGCCCCAAACATCAAAAAGTTTCACAGAAAAGCATATATTGTTGAGGCATCTCATCCCTCTTGGATATGTTACCAAATTTCTGGCATGGGTGACAAGATTTACAAAACTCAGCAGCATCTCTAAAAAGAGTAGGCCACCAGAATCCACAGTCTAAGATTTTTCTAGCTGTTCGTTGAGGGCCAAAATGTTCTCCACTTTCAGATGAGTGACAGGCTTCTAAAATAGACTGGAATTCTGATTGAGGTATACAACGTCTAATTATCTGGTCAGCGCCACATCTCCATAAATATGGGTAATCCCATATATAATATTTAGACTCGCTTTTCAGCTTGTCTCTTTGATGTTTAGAAAAATTTGGAGGAAATGTGTGGCTAACTAAATAATTAGCAATAGGTGCATACCAAGGGACTACTTCAGATACTGCTTGCAGGTTGTCAAAAGGAAAATTATCATCTATAGGAGTAGAATCATCCTTAATATGTTCAAGGCGACTCAAGTGGTCTGCAACTAAATTTTGATTACCACTCCTATCCTTGATTTCTAAATCAAACTCTTGTAACAGTAGTATCCGATGTATAAGTCTTGGTTTGGATTCCTTTTTAGCCAATAGATACTTTAGAGCTGCATGGTCTGAGTACACTACTACTCTAGTACCAAGTAAATAAGCCCGGAATTTATCCAGAGCAAAAACAATAGCGAGTAGCTCTTTCTCAGTAGTAGTATAATTGGACTGGGCAGTGTCTAAAGACTTAAACGCATAGGCAATAACAAAAGGATTCTTACCTTCACGCTGAGCCAGTACTGCTCCTACTGCATGGTTGGAAGCATTGCACATGATTTCAAATGGCTGGCTCCAGTCGGGTCCTCTCATAATTGGAGCTTGAGTTAGAGCAGTCTTTAGCTTATCAAATGCTTGTTTGCAATCCTCACTGAACTCAAACTCAATATCCTTTTGTAGTAATCTGGATAAGGGAAGTGGCACCTTACTAAAGTCCTTAATAAATCTCCTGTAGAAACCTGCATGGCCAAGGAACGAACGGACTTCCCTCACAGAAGAGGGGTAAGGTAAACTAGAAATAACATTCACCTTTGCTGGGTCTACAGAAATGCCATATTAGATACCACATGTCCCAATACAATCCCTTGCTTTACCATAAAGTGGCATTTTTCGAAATTCAATACAAGGTTTGTATTAATACATCTATCTAATACTCTAGATAATCCATCTAAGCAAAGGTTAAAAGAATCACCATAAACGCTAAAATCGTCCATAAAAACTTCCATACAGTCCTCAATAAGATCAGAGAAAAGACTCATCATGCACCTTTGGAAAGTAGCTGGTGCATTGCACAAGCCAAAGGGCATTCTCTTATAAGCATAGGTCCCAAAAGGACATGTAAAAGTAGTCTTTTCCTGATCCTCAGGAGCTATATGAATCTGGAAATAACCTGTGTAACCATCTAAAAAGCAATAATGTTTACCTGACAGGCGATCCAGCATTTGATCAATGAATGGAAGTGGATAGTGATCCTTACGAGTAGCTTGGTTGAGACGCCTGTAATCAATGCAGACTCTCCAAGCATTCTGAACTCTAGTTGCTATGAGCTCTCCATGCTCATTTTTCACTGTAGTGACTCCGGACTTCTTGGGCACCACTTGCACTGGGCTTACCCATTCACTGTCTGAAATGGGATATATGATACCGGCCTCCAATAGTCTGGTCACTTCCTTTTTGACAACTTCCAAGATGGTAGGATTCAATCTTCTTTGTGGTTGACGGACAGGTCTTGCTCCCTCTTCTAAAAATATTCTGTGCTCGCATACTTGAGGATTGATTCCCACTATGTCTGCCAAGCTCCACCCGATTGCCTTCTTATGCTTCCTCAGTATATCAAGTAGCTGTTCTTCTTGTTGAGAAGTCAGTTCTCTTGCAATAATAACCGGAAGCTTCTGCTCATCCTCAAGGTAAGCATATTTGAGATGTGGAGGGAGAAGTTTCAATTCTAATTTTTGATCATGGACAGGCTCTGGGTTATCTGGGGCTTGTGAAAATGGTGAAGTGTCCTCATTGTCAGTTAAGAAGGTCCCCACACTTGGACCCTGTCCAGTGTGCCTCTCTTTAAACTCTTCCTTTTGAACTTCAGCCACACATTTGTCTATGACATCACATTGGAAGATAGAACGATCTTCTGGGGGGTTGTCAATGACTCCATTCAGATTGAAGATTACTATGCGGCCATCTATTTCAAAGGAGTATGTCCCTGAAAAAGCATCCAATTTGAATTTTGATGTCTTCAGGAATGGTCTTCCAAGTAGGATTGATGATGGCTTATCTGAATCATTATGGGGAATCTCCAAGATATAAAAATCAGTGGGAAATGTGAGCCCTTTAATGTTCACCAAAACATCTTCAGCAACTCCAGCAACTGTAATAATGCTTTTATCTGCTAACACAAAACGAGCTGCTGACCTTTTTAAGGGAGGGAGCCTTAAAACATCATATATAGACAAAGGCATTATACTGACACATCCTCCTAAATCACACATGCAATCATAAATTACTACACCACTAATAGTACAACTAACTATGCAAGGACCTGGATCACTACATTTTTCAGGTAATCCTCCTATTAAAGCAGATATAGAACTACCTAAAGGAATAGTTTCTAATTCATTAATTTTATCTTTATGGATACATAAGTCTTTTAGAAACTTTGCATATTTAGGTACCTGCTGAATAACATCAAAAAGGGGAACAATTACCTCAACCTTTTTGAATATCTCTACCATTTTAGGATCAGGTTCCAGCTGCTTCCTAGGATTCCTTGCAAGTTGTGGAAATGGAATGGGAGTAGTATTTTCTGTGGTGCCTGCACCTTTTTGTGCCTCTTCCTGTGGTTGAGCTATCTCTTCTTCGGCTATGTCCTGTATATCCTCTTCCTCTTCAACATCTTCGATTTCTACCACCTCTTCAGCTGAGGCGTATTCTGGTGAGCTTGGTTCCTCCTGATTCCTCTCCTGCAGTGTGGTTCCGGACCTCAGGGTGATGGCATTAATTCCTTCCTTTGGATTGGGTAATGGTTGAGAGGGGATTCCAGTGGTGCTTGAAGGTTGGTTACTGGAATTTTGTGCTGAACCAAGTTGTGTCATAAAAGTTTGTAGAGTAGAGGTGAAACCATTCAGACTGGCGTTAATACTGTTCACGATGGTATTTTCCATGGCCAGTTGTCTTTTCTCAAAAGCTTGTAATAATTCTTCATTAGAAGATACAGAAGAATGAGTAAATTGAGAGGTTTGCTGCTGATTGTTCGGTGGTCCTTGGTTTTGCCTCAGGTGAGGTGCTCGGTATGGTTAATTTTGCTGCCTATTGTTGTAATTATTCTACCTCTAATTTCCCTGATTATCTCTGCCTCCCCTATTATTGTTATCCCTCCAATTCTGGTTTGAATTGTCCTGCCATCCATGGTTATTATTTCCACTTTGATTGTACCCTTGGTTGGGGCGGTCATAGAAGTTGTGAGTGGATGTCACCATGTTGTCTTCTTGTTGGAGCTGCGGGCATTCATCAGTGTAATGGTTGTAATTAGCACAAATTCTGCAAATTTTTTGTGGAACTAGTTGTTGGTTTTGCTGCGGTTGAGTTTGCTGAGCTTGTTGATTTAACTGCATTTGCTTCAGCAGGTTGGTCATTTCACAAATGCTTCGATTTAGAGCAGCAGTCTCTATGCCAGAAGATACTTCTGCAACGGCCCTTGAACGGCCTTGCTTCTGTCTGTGGTTCCGAGTAGATTCAGCTAAATCACTGATCAATTGCCAAGCTTCATCAGTGGTCCTGTACTTCTTCATAGACCCATTGCTGGCACTTTCCAATGTGGTCTTATCTTGGGGTCTCATACCTTGTGTGACATAGTTGAGTAGCACGATCTTGTCAATCATGTGGTGGGGGCATGCTTCCAGAATATTATTGAAGCGCTCCCAGTATTCAAAGAGAGTCTCATTGTCATCCTGAACAATTGTAGAGATATCCTTCCTCAGTTTATCAGAAACTTTAGATGGGAAGAATTTCTCCAGGAACTCCTTTCTGAGTGTATCCCAGTTGGATACATTTGCTAGAGGTTGAGTGTAGTACCACTCTCTTGCTTTTCCCTCAAGAGAGAACGGAAAAGCTTTCAGCAGAATTGAAGTTTCATTAGTGCCATCACGCCTGACAGTAGAACAGGCTGCCTGGAAATCTCTCAAGTGCTTGATAGGCTCTTGAGCAGGTAGGCCATGAAACTTCGGCATCAAATTTAGCAGTGCGGTCTTTATTTCAAAATCGGTAGCTACCGCTGGATGATGCGCTTGAAACGGTTGCAGTGTAAAATCAGGAGCTCCTTCCTCCTGAATGGTAATTCTTCTAGCTGCCATGTTTTCTGCACGTAAAACAACCGAATCAGTAGAACGGGGGCTGGTTTCTTCCTCAGATTCACTTTCAAATCCGCCCTCAGAGCGGACTAACATACGCTGTTCTCGCCTTATTCGTGAAATTGTTCTTTCAATTTCAGGATCGAATATTAGCAAGCGCGGATCAGGAAGTGAACGTGTCATTTGACAGAAGAAACACGTAGCTCATAGTAGCAAAATTAAAGAAAATGCAAATAAATAAATTCTAATTAATAAAATAAGCACTCTATTGCAACTCCCCGGCAACGGCGCCAAAAATTGATGGAGTGCAGAAGCTGGTGAATTAAAAATTTATTAAAATGGTTACGTTGCAAGTATAGTTCTTAACTCACTGAAAATCTGCCTATCAATTAGAAATATGTCACTGAAAGTTTAAATTAAAATTACTGGGAGTTTTAAGTCCCAAGTCGTCTCCCAACGAGTTGCAGAAAAATGTGCTATTTTATTAATCAGATATTCCAAAAAGAGTTGAGCTAAGTAAATTGGAATTTAAATTGAGGAATTTTAAATAATAAAAATAAGAGGCCTTGACTGGGAATTGATTGGTTAGAATCTCTATCATTGATGGTGTGATTGTAAGATTAATTTATAATTAATAGTTGTTCTGTTTGGTTATCCCTTACTAGGTAAGAGAAAGTCAAACAAGTGGAAATGCTAGATCTGTTCACAAGTTGCAACCTACTTAGTTCAAAGGGATTGGCGTCGGTGATAGGATAGCAATCCAACATTCAACCCAATTACAAATTTTTCTTTCAATCATTCCAACTCAAAAGTTCCTTTTAATCAACTCCCCATCAAGTAATGAAACTACTCACACATTGTAAATAAAGAATCCATGGCACATGAAAGGGAATTAAAAGAAGACATGATTATTGGAATGGAATTTAAATTAAAAAGAAATAATTCTTGCATTAATTAATCATAAAAATATCTGAATGACAAAATTGAACATAACAAAGAACATGGAAGAATAAAACCAAGTTAAGAGAACAAACTAGAGTGATGAAGTCTTGATGAGGAAAATAACTCTTCTCAATGTTCCAATGCTAAGATCAATTGAAAATTAAAATTCTTAAAACTAGAGAGAAAAAAAAACCTAAGAGAGTCAAAACTCGATCTAAACTACTTAATGAATGTTTTCTCTGTTGTTTCTGCATATTCTCTGACTCTGGTCTACTGTTCCGGGCCGAAAACTGGGCCGAAATAGGGTCCAAAATCGCTGGTTTCAGATTCTGCAGTTTATGCAGATCGCGTATGTCACGCGATCGCGTCGTCCATGCAGATGCGTTGCTAGCGCTTTTCCTCTTCACGCGTTCGTGTCGTCCACGCTACCGCGTTGCTTGTGCTTTCCGATCCGCGCGGCCGCCAAGCCATACGGCCGCGTCACTGCGATTTGCGCTCCTTCGCGCTGTCGCGTGAGCCATGCGACCACGTCACTTTTCGCTGGTTATCTCCTCAAACTCTTGTGTTCCTTCTATTTTTGCTAGCTTCCTCTCCAATCTCCGTCTCATTCATGCCCTATAAAGCCTGAAACGCTTGACACACAGATTACCGCATCGAATGGAATAAAGGAGAATTAAAATTAAATAATTAAAGTCTCTGGGAAGCAATTTTCAAACATGTAATAAATTCAGGAAGGAAATCTAAATGCATGCTAAATTGATGAATAAGTGGGTAAGGATCAAGACAAAACCACACAATTAAACACAATATAAACTATAAAATAGTGGTTTATCATTGGCCTTGATTCAATTTGGATTTTTATTGAATTTTTTTTGGCCCATGTGAAAATTTGCTTCCAGGAGGATGCTCAGCTCACAGGTTGAGCTGAGCATTGAGGCCTTGTGCGCACGTCCTGCATGCATCTTACTTCCTGGCCGTGTCGCGCTTGTGTGTGGTGCATCATGAGTAACGCTCTGCTCACCTTGTGAGATGAGCATTGGCTTCCAAGGGGAGGTCCTTTCAAATATTTCGCGTGCCAAGTCTTGGACATCATCAGGGTAGCGCTCAAGTGGTGCAAGGAGCGCACCTTCCTTGCTGAAGCCTCTGTGTTTGAAACTTGCTGGGAGCATTTTGGCTAATTTTAGCTTATTTTCCTTGCAAGGAGTAGCGTTCCCCTCTTTCTCTTGGTCATGAGTTCAAACCTTGGAGCATGCACTTGCAACTTATTTTCATTGAATTATTTCTTGTGGGCTCTCGATAATGCTCATTTTGTGAGCTGAGCATTATTTTTTCCCTTCCTTGTTTCTTTGCTTCAAATTGTGCTCAGCTCACAAAGTGAGCAGAGCATTGAAACATTGCCTCCTTGGATTTTTCCTTTGTGCTCCTTTCATGTGCCACACTTCCTTATGTTCTTTGCCACACTTTTCTTTTCCTTGAACCACACTTCTTAAGCCATGCTTTCTTCTTTTCTTCTTTTTTTTCACCTACAAGAAATTAAAACAACCAATCAAAGTATCACCAAATTCACAAGGTTTATAAATCATTAAAAATCAATTAAATTTAGCCTAAACCTCATGATTTAGCATCAATTAGATGGTGGTTGTTTGATTCAAAAAAGTCATGCATTTCCATTCCAAATTACTTACTTAGAATGCAAGAAAGTGCATAAAACCAAATAAAAAACAAATGAAAAGGCATAGAAAAACATGACATGGTGACATGTCATCAACTATCACTCACTCAACCCTCTTCCTTGCTTTATCTCTTTAAATTTAATTTACTTTCTCTTCTCTTTTTCAGAATGGCCACTAAGAAAGGCAAAGAGAAAGCTACCCCCCAAACCCACAGCAAGGAAAGGAACAAAAAGAGCATTAGTGGCAGAACCTTCTTCAACTGCAGTCAAGCCCTCAACAAAAAGAATTAAAAGGATCATAAAGGTTGATAAAAAGGAGAGAGCTTTCCCAGCAAAGGACACTGCACGATTTCTAAATCGCTACTGTGAGCAGATGTTCCCTATTCTGGCAGCTCGGAATTACAACAATGAACACCTTCTTATCCTTCCGCCTCATATTGCCGCCTTTGTTGAGCAGCAAATTGCACAAAGAAACTGGGGATTTTTGCAGAGACAGCCACGACAGGTCAATCTTTCTTGGGTAGTTGAGTTCTACTCCAACTTTCACCAGCCAACCATGCAATCTATCTATATACGTCAGAAGCAAGTCCCACTTACAGAAGAAGCCATTCAGCGAGCCTTAGATGTTCCACCTGCTCTAGAAGGATTGGACGCCTTTCAGAAAGCCGCAATCAAGCGCCAAGCGTACACCTTTGATTGGGACGCTGTTCTCAGAGTTATCGCTCAACCTGGCAGCAAATGGATCTTCGAATACCATCGTTCCCATCCTAAGGGCATCTTGGCTTCCGCACTTACCTTAGAGGCTCACGTATGGGCACAGATTATGTCCCATTACGTCTTCCCGAGTACTCATGAGTCCTCCTTCACCACAGACATGGCCGTTCTACTATGGTGCATCCTCACAGACCAGCTTCTTAATTTACCAAGACATATCCGGAATGCTATGAAACATGTGCAGATCGCGGGCAACCTACCTTTCCCCGCCTTGGTCTCTGATCTTATCTCAGCAGCTGGAGTCTCCTATAGAGCTGGAGACACCAAAGCCATACTTCCTCGGGATGATCAATACGTCCCCAACGGAAGATATCTCAGGCAACCACTTGCCACTACCAGCCAGTCCACAGAGGATGCTGCAGCTTCTCTACCATCTACTAGTCAGCTGCTGCACCAAATACTGAAGCGATTGGACCAACAAGAAAAGAAAGCAAAGCTCTGAGAACGCCGCAACCACCACCGTTTCAAACACCTCAAGGAGCTACTTACAGGCAATCACAGACCCGATGACGATCCAGGCACTCCGGACTCCACTTCCTTCACCAGCACAGGGAGCCATGACGGTCCCGACTGTGGAGACACTGCCACCAGCCCACCATTGTTCCTGATAGACGGCACCGAGGACGGTGCAAATCCTTAAGTGTGGGGAGGTCAGTCAGTACCTGACGTCCGGAGGTAATTTTTCTTCCCTAAACACCAATAAATTAGGATATTTAGTTAGTTTTTCTTTCTTTTGTAGAATAGGATAAATTACATAGTAATAGATTAGTTGCATGCATGTTCCACTTGATTGAAAAGATAATAAGTTTCTTCTAAGACTCTATCTTTGGAACAAGATTTCCCTAATTTTAATTAAAACTCTTATGTTAAATTTTCTCGAAGTTGTATTTGAAACATGATTTTTAAAGCTAAAGAACACACAACCTGTGAGAATTAAGCCGTTATGCATGGTTACAATATTTAACCATAATTGTTTTATTCTTGTGTGTTTACTTCTCTTTGACTGTAATCTATATTTTGTTCTATCCTATATTTCCAATGTTTAATATATTTACATGCTGCATATGATTGAGGCCATTAATTGTTTAGCTCACTTATCCAAATTAAGCATACCCTTTCAATTACCTTTGTTAGCCACTTTGAGCCTTTAAATCCCAGTTGTTCTATAATTTACCACATTACTAACCTTAAGCGGAAAAACAATGATATATCCCAATTTGAATCTTTGGTTAGCTTAAGTTAGAATTATGTGTGCTAATTGAGTATGGGAAATTGTGAGAACAAAGGATATTAAGGGGATATGTCATGATAATATAATGGGAATTTGGACACCTACTCATGTGAAACTATAAGAATCAAAAAAAATCTATGTGCATTGATAAGCTATGTTGATTTTGAAAAAAACTAATATAAATAAGGGGACAAAATTACCCCAATGTTGAGTTAAGAATTCAAAGGTCAATGCATGTATGATAGAATTAAAATAAATAGTTGATACATGAGTAAGGAATGTAAAAGAGAATTCTGGGTAGCTAGGTACAAACTCCATAATTATATAAAATATATAGGTTATGTTAGAGTTTGAGTTAATTAAAGATTCAATTTATAAGCTCACTTAACCATATATGTATCCTTACCCTTACCTTGGCCCCGTTACAACATTGAAAAGACCTCATGATGTTGCATTGGTATATTAAATGTTGTTGATTGATTAGGAAAAGAACAAAATTTAGGGAGCATGATTAGAGAAGGATAGAGTGATTACCCTATACACTGGAGAGATTAGAATATACATACATCATCAGTGAGGGTTCAATACTTAAAATTCTATGTTCCCTGCTTTCATGAGCTACCTTCTTGCATTTTTATCTGTTCTTACTGTATGAGAATTGAATTAGTGGAGCTTGATTTGTAATTGTTTTGAAGAGCTTATTTATTCTTGATCAAGTGGACAAGAATCATATAGTTGCATTCACATATATAGGTTGCATTGCATTACATGAGTTTTTACATGTTCCTACTCATTTATTTTATCTCCTTCAACTAAGCATGAGGACATGCTAATGTTTAAGTGTGGGGAGGTTGATAAACCACTATTTTATGGTTTATCATGTGTTTAATTGTGTGGTTTTATCATGATCTTTACCCACTTATTCACATAATTAGCATGCATTTATATTTCCTTCCTAAAATTATTATATAATTAAAAACTTACTTCCTAGAAACTTTTAATTAGGTATTTTAATTCTCCTTTATCCCATTCGATACCGTGATTTGTGTGTTAAGTGTTTCAGGCTTTATAGGGCATGAATGAATTGGAGATTGGAAAGGAAGTTTGCAAAAATGGAAGGAATACAAGAAATTAAGGAGATGACCAGCGAGAAGTGACGCGGCCACATGGCTCATGCAACCGCGCGAAAGAGAGGAAATCGCAGTGACACGGCCGCATGGCTCACGCGACCGCGTGGATTGGAAAAGCATAAGTGATGCGGAGGCATGGACGACGCACCCGCGTGCGAAAGCAAAACGCCGAATGACGCGTCCGCGTGAATGACGCGGCTGCGTGACGTGCGCGATCTACAGAATTTCAGAAGTCACTGGCAGAGTTTCTGGGCCAGATTTCAACCCAGTTTTCGGCCCGGAATCACAGATTAGAGCCAGGGAACATGCAGAAACGAGAAACACAATTCATTTTGCATAATTTTTAGTTTTTAGATTTGAAATTGCTCCTCCCCTAGGTTTTTCACTCATTTGAGCATTCATAATTAGGATTGGAAGATTTTGGCTTTAGCTTTTGAGAAGAGTCTACCTCCGGTACTCGTCATCTTATTTTGTTATTTACTTTTTATATTTATTCTTCCATATTCTTAATCCCTCTAGAGTTGACATTGGATTATTTCTACAAGTTATTAATATAGACTATTTTTATTTTCAATTAATCCTTTTATTATTATTTATCATGCCTTCTTTTATTTTCACCATTAATTCTGTGAAATTTATAATTATGATGAGTGAGTAGCTCCATGACTTGATTGGGGGATGATTGAAAGGAACACTTGAGTTGAATTACTCAAGAGAGAAATTATAATTGGATTTATTGTTGAATCACCCTCTAATCATTAACTCTAGTCCTTCCCAAGGGAGAGGATTAGGACTTATGACTAGAAACAGATTTCCAACTTGCTTGACTTTCCTTTACCTAGTAAGGGTTAACTAAGCAGAGTAACTTCCAATTATTAATTAATTAACTAAGCAGAGCGACTTCCAATTATTAATTAATCTTGAGAGTATTTCAACAAGAATAGGGCTTCCAACTAATCTACCCCTAGTCAAGGCTTTTATTTAAAATTAGTTAAATTCTCTAGATTAATTCCCTGCTTATCAACTAAACCATTTTTGAAAACACTCGATTGATAAAATAGCACATCTCTTTGCAACTCGTTGGGAGACAACCTGGGATTCATACTCCCAGTATTTTAATTTTCAATATTGTGACAACCCCTTTTAAATTGATAAGCGGATTTTCGGCTGGTTAAGGACTGTACTTGCAACATGTCCCTATTAATAAATTCTTAACTCGCCAATTGCCGCCACGTCAGGTAGCGCCACCTTACTAAAGTTCTTAATAAACCGCCGGTAAAAATCTGCATGTCCAAGAAATGCACGGACTTCCCTCACCGAGGAGGGGTAAGGCAAACTAGAAATAATATTGATCTTTGCTGGATCAACGAAAATCCCATCCTTAGAGACAATATGCCCTAAAACAATACCTTGTCTAACCATAAAATGGCATTTCTCAAAATTTAACACAAGGTTTGACTTAGTGCTCCTCTCAAATACTTTTGCAAGATTGTCTATGCAAAGATCAAAAGAGTCCCCATACACACTAAAATCATCCATGAACACCTCCATGCTTTGTTCCAAGAGATCCGCAAATATACTCATCATGCACCTTTGGAAAATAGCTGGTGCGTTACACAAGCCAAATGGCATTCTCTTATACGCATACGTTCCAAAGGGGCATGTGAAAGTTATTTTTTCTTGGTCCTGGGGAGCAATATGAATTTGGAAATAACCAGAATATCCATCTAAGAAACATTAATGAGATTTACCACAAAGGCGATCAAGTATTTGATTGATGAAGGACAACAAAAAGTGACCCTTCCTTGTGGCCATGTTTAAGCGCCAGTAGTCAATACGTACCCTCCATGAGTTTTGGACTCTTGTGACTATAAGCTCTCCTTGTTCATTCTTGATTGTAGTAACACCGGATTTCTTTGGAACCACTTGGATGGGGCTCACCCATTCACTATCCGAAATCAAATAGATAATGTCCGCTTCTAATAACCGGGTGACCTCCTTCTTCACAACGTGAAGAATGGTAGGATTTAGATGCCTTTGAGGTTGTCTAATAGGTTTGGCTCCTTCTTCTAAGAAAATTCAGTGTTCACATACTTGGGGACTAATGCCAACCAAGTCCACCAGGCTCCACCCAATGGCCTTTTTGTTCCTCCTCAAGACATTTAGCATTTTCTCTTCTTGGTGGGAGGTATGTTCCTTTGCAACTATTACTCGGCACTTTATCTTCTGGTATCATTGGAGGTGATAAGGCATCTTCTTCACATACATGGGAACTCCCCACACTTGGGTCTTGATTTATACTCTTTCTATCAAAGCCATCTTGGTGAACTTTGGCTATAACATTATCAATCAAATCACACCAGAAGATAGAGTGATCCTCCGGTCGATGCCGCATGGCTTCATCAAGATTAAAGCTCGCCTTTCTTCCATCGATCTCAAATAAATAAGTGCCCAAAATGCATCTAATTTGAACCGGGAGGTCTTCAAGAATAACCTCCCAAGCAAAATAGATGATGTCCTACCGGAGTCACTAGGGGGCATCTTGAGAATGTGGAAATCAATAGGGAAAATCAACCCCTTTATACTCACTAGGACGTCCTCCGCTATACCAACCACGGAAATTATGCTTTTGTCTGCCAAAACAAACCGAGCGGCTGATCATTTTAACGGCGGGAGCTTGAGAACCTCATATACGGATGACGTGGTGGAAATTGGTAGATTAAGAATTATTAGAAAAATAGCGTTGCAAGTACAGCTCTTAACCAGCAAAAATCCACTTGTCAATTTAGAAAAGAGTTATCACAAATTTAAGAATAAGATTACTGGGAGTATGAATCCCAGGTCGTCTCCCAACGAGTTACAGAAAGATGTGCTATTTTTTATTAATCAGAGGTTTTCCAAAATGTTTTTGAGTTTGAGAAATAGAGAAATAAATAATAGTAAATTCAGATAAAGCCTTGACCGGGAGAAGATTAACTGGAATTTCTATCCTTGTTGGATTTTTCCAAGTGCAATCCTAACAGGTTGTTGTCTTGCTTGGTCATCCCTTAATAACTAAGGGAAATTCAAGTAACTAACTAACAAACTATATCCTCAGGTTTCAACCCTTTCCTAAAAAAAAGGATTAGAGTTAGAGATTAGAGTTGTCAGTCATCAACCATCCGTTAGGATTAACACTTGAGTATTCCAACTCAAGGTTCTCCTTTTAATCAACTCCCAATCAAGTTAGGGAACAACTCCATAATCATGAATATAGCTTTCACAAAATTAAGAGAGGAATAAAAGGAAGACATGATGATTAATAATTAAAAATTAATTAAAAATAAAAATGGTTCTTTACATTAATAAATCTCAAAATCATAAAAGCTTTGACGTTAGGATTTTTGCCAGTAAAGAATTTCATAAAAACAGTCGCGTTGTAGATATAGTCTCTAAACCGACAAAAATCCCTTCGTACAAATGGTAGCGCGAAGTTGTGAACAATACTTTTCACAACTCTCATAATCCCCGGTAAAGAACCCCAAAAACTTGGTGTTCAATACCATGGCATTAACACAACTTCGCACAACTAACCAGCAAGTGCACTGGGTCGTCCAAGTAATAAACCTTACGCGAGTAAGGGTCGATCCCACGGAGATTGTTAGTATGAAGCAAGCTATAGTCATCTTGTAAATCTTAGTCAGGCAAACTCAAATGGATATAGTGATAGACGCATAAAACACAAAGATAAAGATAGAGGTACTTATGTAAATCATTGGTAGGAACTTCAGATAAGCGCATGAAGATGCCTTCCCTTCCGTCTCTCTGCTTTCCTACTGTCTTCATCCAATCCTTCTTACTCCTTTCCATGGCAAGCTTATG
>NC_029773.3:53674613-53675578 GCF_000817695.3 Arachis duranensis
AATGGGGTTGGTAAGAACTTCCCAACCTCTTCTTCGGATTTCATGTCGGATCTCCGGATATTCACCCTTTTTGAGTGAAAAAGGGACCTCGGGGATCACCTTCTTCAAGGCCACAACTTCATAGAAGTGGTCTTGATGCACCCTTGAGATGAATCTCTCCATCTCCCATGACTCGGAGGTGGAAGCTTTTGCCTTCCCTTTCCTCTTTCTAGAGGTTTCTCCGGCCTTGGATGCCATAAATGGTTATGGAAAAACAAAAAGCAGTGCTTTTACCACACCAAACTTAAAAGGTTTGCTCGTCCTCGAGCAAAAGAAGAAAAAAGAGAGTAGAAGAAGAAGAAATGAGGGGAAAGGGAATGGCTTTTGTTTTCGGCCAAGAAGGGGAGAAGTGGTGTGTATGTTGTGTGAAAATGAAGGAGTGAAGGAGGGTTTATATAGGAGTAGGGGAAGGGTAGGGTTCGGTTAAGGGAGGGTGGGTTTGGGTGGGAAAGTGGTTTGAATTTGAATGGTGGGGTAGGTGGGGTTTTATGAAGGATGGATGTGAGTGTTGAAGAGAAAGATGGGATTTGATAGGTGAAGGATTTTTGGGGAAGAGGTGTTGAGGTGATTGGTGAATGGGTGAAGAAGAGAGAGAGTGGTGAGGTAGGTGGGAATCCTGTGGGGTCCACAGATCCTGAGGTGTCAAGGAAAAGTCATCACTGCACCAAATGGCAAGCAAAATCTCGTTTTGTGCCAATTCTGGCGTTAAACGCCGGGCTGGTGCCCATTTCTGGCGTTTAACGCCAGCTTCTTGCCCTTCTCTGGCGTTTAACGCCAGTCTGGTGCCCCTTTCTGGCGTTAAACGCCCAGAATGGTGCCAGACTGGGCGTTAAACGCCCATCTGCTAAACCTCACTGGCGTTTAAACGCCAGTGGGTGCGTCCTCCAGGGTGTGCTGTTTTTCTTCCTGTTTTTCATTCTGTTTTT
>NC_029773.3:53675626-53676584 GCF_000817695.3 Arachis duranensis
TTTTTGCTTTTTTCATTGATTTTGTGACTTCTTATGATCATCAACCTACAAAAAAGATAAAATAACAAAGGAAAATAGTTAATTATAAAACATTGGGTTGCCTCCCAACAAGCGCTTCTTTAATGTCAATAGCTTGACAGAGGACTCTCATGGAGCCTTAGAAATGCTCAGAGCTATGTTGGAACCTCCCAACACCAAACTTAGAGTTTGACTGTGGGGGCTCTGTTTTTGAGAGAAGCTCTTCATGCTTTCTCTCCATGATGACAGAGGGATATCCTTGGGCCTTAAACACCAAGGATTCTTCATTCACTTGAATGATCAACTCTCCTCTATCAACATCAATCACAGCCTTTGCTGTGGTTAGGAAGGGTCTGCCAAGGATGATGGATTCATCCATGCACTTCCCAGTCTCTAGGACTATGAAATTAGTAGGGATGTAATGGTCTTCAACTTTTACCAAAACATCCTCTACAAGTCCATGGGCTTGTTTTCTTGAGTTGTCTGCCATCTCTAGTGAGATTTTTGCAGCTTGTACCTCAGAGATCCCTAACTTCTCCATTACAGAGAGAGGCATGAGGTTTACACTTTACCCTAAGTCACACAAGGCCTTCTTGAAGGTTATGGTGCCTATGGTACAAGGTATTGAAAACATCCCAGGATCCTATCTCTTTTGAGGCAGTTTCTGCCTAGACAAGTCATCCAGTTCTTTGGTGAGCAAAGGGGGTTCATCCTCCCAAGTCTCATTTCCCAATAACTTGTCATTTAGCTTCATGATTGCTCCAAGGTATTTAGCCACTTGCTCTTCAGTGACATACTCATCCTCTTCAGAGGAAGAATACTCATCAGAGCTCATGAATGACAGAAGTAAGTCCAATGGAATCTCTATGGTCTCAGTTTGAGCCTCAGATTCCCATGGTTCCTCATTATGGAACTCATTGGAGGCCAGTGGACGCCCAGT
>NC_029773.3:53677678-53679216 GCF_000817695.3 Arachis duranensis
AACTGATGAGGATCTTCCAATGGAAGTCTATGGAACTTGCAATTCTGTTGCATTAGAGAGACTAATTGAGGCTTAAGCTCAAAGTTGTTTGCTCCAATGGCAGGGATAGAGATGCTTCTCCCATAGAAATCGGGAGTAGGTGCAGTGAAGTCACCCAGCACCTTCCTTGCATTGTTGGCATTGTTGTTTTCGGCTGCCATATGTTCTTCTTCTTTGAAGAATTCGGTCAGGTACTTTAAAGAGAGTTGTGCTTTGGCTTCTCTTAGCTTTCTCTTCAAGGTCCTTTCAGGTTCAGGATCAGCCTCAACAAGAATGTTTTTGTCTTTGCTCCTGCTCATAAGAAAGAGAAGGGAACAAGAAAATGTGGAATCCTCTATGTCACAGTATAGAGATTCCTTTAGGTGTCAGAGGAAAAGAAAAATAGAAGACAGACGTAGAAAATTCGAACTTATCAAAGAAGATGGAGTTTGAATTTTGCATTAAGGGATAGTGTTAGTCCATAAATAGAAGGATATGAGAAGAAGGGAAGTAATTTTCGAAAATTAAGTAAAAGATTTTGAAACATTTTTGAAAACACTACTTGATTTTCGAAAATGAAAGTGGGAAAGAGATCAAGTGATTTTTTTGAAAAAGATTTTGAAATTAGAAATCAAAAAGATTTGATTGAAAACTATTTTGAAAAAGATGTGGTTAAGAAGATATGATTGGTTTTAAAAAAAATGTGATTGAGAAGATATGATTTGAAAAACATTTTAAAAAGATTTTATTTTGAAAATTAAAAACTTGACTAACAAGAAAAGATATGATTTAAACATTAAACCTTTCTCAACAGAAAAGGCAACATACTTGAAATGTTGAATCAAATCATTAATTGATAGTAAGTATCTTTGAAAATGGAAAGAAATTGATTGTGAAAAAGATTTGATTGAAAAATTGATTTGAAAAAGATTTGATTTTAAAAAGATTTTGAAAACTTAAAAAAAAATTGATTTGAAAACAAAATCTTCCCCCTTTAGCCATCCTGGCGTTAAACGCCCAGAATGGTGCACATTCTGGCGTTTAACGCCCAAAACTATACCCTTTTGGGCGTTAAACGCCCAACCAGGTTCCCTGGCTGGCGTTTAAACGCCAGTCTGTCCTTCTTCACTGGGCGTTTTGAACGCCCAGCTTTTTCTGTGCAATTCCTCTGCTGAATGTTCTGAATCTTCAATTCTTCCGTATTATTGACTTGAGAAGACACAAATTACAAATATTTTTGGATTTTTAATAATAAGGATAAATCAAAATGCAACAAGAATCAAATAACAATGCATGCAAGACACCAAACTTAGCAATTTGTATACCACTGACACTAACAAAATGAGAATGCATATGAGACACACAAAACACTCAAGTCAATTGAATTTAAAGATCAGAGTAAGAAATCATCAAGAATTACTTGAAGATCCTTAAGACACATGCATGAATACATGCAATTGACACCAAACTTAGGATGAGACACTAGACTCAAACAAGAAATTTTTGGATTTTATGATTTT
>NC_029773.3:53680717-53691106 GCF_000817695.3 Arachis duranensis
ATAAAGCATTTTCGTGCAGAGACTTCTCTTGGAGTTAAACACCAGCTTTTATGCCAGTTTGGGCGTTTAACTCCCATTTTGCTGCCAGTTCCGGCGTTTAACGCTGGGATTTCTGATGGTGACTTTGTACGCCGGTTTGGGCCATCAAATCTTGAGCAAAGTATGGACTATCATATATTGCTGGAAAGCCCAGAATGTCTACTCTCTAACGCCGTTGAGAGCGCGCCAATTGGGCTTCTATAGCTCCAGAAAATCAACTTCGAGTGCAGGGAGGTCAAAATCCAACAGCGTCTGCAGTCCTTTTTAGTCTCTGAATCAGATTTTTGCTCAGGTCCCTCAATTTCAGCCAGAAAATACCTGAAATCACAGAAAAACACACAAACTCATAGTAAAGTCCAGAAAAGTGAATTTTAACTAAAAACTAATAAAAATATACTAAAAGCTAACTAGATAATACCAAAAACATACTAAAAACAATGCCAAAAAGCGTACAAATTATCCGCTCATCAACAAACGTTTTGGTTGTCACAAGTAACAAACCCCTTTAAAAATTATTAACCGAGTATTTAAATCTCGGGTCGTCTTCTCAAGGAATTGCAGGGAGGTATGTTCTTATTATTGGTTATGAAAAAGTGTGTTTGGGGTTTTTTTGGATCAAGGTAAAAGGTTAGTTGGGCAGTATGTTGCACAAAAAATAATAAGAAAAATAAATAAATAACTATAAAATAAACTCTTGGCAATGTATGGGAACTGGAGGTCCTATCCCAGTTATCCTTATCAATTGTGATGAGAATTAGATTCTTCTCCCACTTTGTTAACCTCTAACTATGAAGGTAAGTTAAGTGGATGAATTAATTCCAATTCTCAACTAACAATGAGTTCGATAACTCAAGAGTCACCAATTATTTAGCCAAGGCCAAAGGGGAAAAACTAAATCTACTAGAATAACAATATCCTCAGATTGGGAATAATAAAAAGGAACAATCATAAACTGAAATGCTTCAAATATCATTAAATAAAATATTCAAATCTTAACATCGAAAAGTTCATAAATTAAATTGGGATAAATAAAAATAAAGAACCTGGGATTGTGAGTCACTCTTAAAACTAAGAGAAGTCCTAAATCCTAATCCTAAGAGAGAGAGGAGAGAACCTCTCTCACTAAAAACTACATCTAAAACTGTAAAAAGTGAATTATGAGTGAATGATTATGAATCCATGCATTCCCCCACTTTATAGCCTCTAATCTGTGTGTTCTGGGCTGAAAACTGGGTCAAAAGCAGCCCAAAAGTCACTTCCAGCGCTTTCTGGTCCATACAGGTCGCGGAAAAGTGACACGGCCGCATGGCTCACGCGGCCGCGTGGGTTGCTTTCCTGCCAGGTCACGCGTCCGCGTGACTCACGCGTTCGCGTCACCTGGCGTCGGGGCAATTATGGAAAATTATATATCAAATCGAAGCCCCGGACGTTAGCTTTCTAACACAACTGGAACTGCGTCGTTTGGACCTTTATAGCTAAAGTTATAGTCATTTGAGTGCAAAGAGGTCAGGCTGGACAGCTTTAGCAGTTTCTCCAACTTCTTGTATTCCTTCCACTTTTGCATGCTTCCTTTCCATCCTCTGAGTTATTCCTGCCTTGTAATCTCTGAAATCACTTAACACACATATCAAGGAATCTAATGGTAATAAGAGAGGATTAAACATAGGGAATTTAAGCCCAAAGAAGCATGTTTTCAATCAAAGCACATAATTAGGAAGGAAAATGTAAAACATGCAAATAGTATGAATAAGTGGGTAAAGAGTTGATAAAATCCACTCAATTGAGCACAAGATAAACCATAAAATAGTGGTTTATCAACCTCCCCACACTCAAACAAAAGCATGTCCTCATGCTAAGCTCAAGAGAAACTATAAAGGAATGAAGAGGAATGGTAGAATGCATGAGATGCAACCAAAGAATGCAACTAAATGAAAAATGTTTCTACTTACTTGGTTAAAAGCAAATAAATCCCCAAGAATAAATATGAACTGGATTTCACTAATTCAAATCATAAAAATAAAGTACAAATAGACTTGTAGAAGAAAATAGCTCATGAAAGTCGGGAACAAAGAATCGAGCATCGAACCCTCACTTAGTAGTGTATATCACTCTAATCACTCAAGTGTTTTAGGTTCGATTCTCTCAATTCTCTACTAACCTTGCTTTCTAAGGCTTTCTCTTCATCTAACAATCAATATAAATTTAATGCATAAATACACATATCAAGAGGTCTTTTAAGGGTTGTAATGGGGTTAGGGTCAAGGTAGGATTGTATTTGGTCAAGTGGACTAAAATCTGAATCCTTAATTAACTTAAACTTTCCCACCTAACTTAAACAATCCATGTAATCACAATACAACATCTAACCATCCATTAACCATATTTTCCACATATTCATGCATTCTAATTTCAAGTGTAACTCATATGCATTGCTTTCACCGCTTACTTTGGGGCATTTTGTCCCCTTTCACTTATTTTGCTCTCTTTTTTTATATATTTTTTTTCTTTTGTTTTTCTCAATGCATATGATTAATTTATTGAATGCATGAACATGTCCTAAACATTTCTTTCACATTTTCAAAAAATTCTAACATACTCAATTCTCAGACCAGATGTTTCCAAACCCACTTTTCCCCATACTTAATTCATAAGCATTCTCACTAGTCTAAGCTAACCAAGGATTCAAATTAAGGACATTATTGTTTTTCGCTTAGAGTTAATGATGTGCTAAAATAAAAAACAAAAGGGTAAAATAGGCTCAAAATTGGTTTGCAATAGATAATAAAAAGGTTAAGGCCATCATTGGTTTGTAAGGGATAATGAAAGGTAAGGCCATATGGGTATATAAGCTTAGTGAAACAAAGGCCTCAATCATGTAAGTGCATGCATACATCAAATAATGGAAATATAGAATTAAGCAAGATAGAGATCACAATTTTAGAGAGAAAAACACACACCAGAAATAAAATATTGGTTGATAAAATGCAACCAATCAAATAGGCTCAAAATCTCACTGGTTTTGTGTTCGAGCTCTAAACTATGTTCCAAAATAATATTTCTTCAAACAAGTTTTTCAAAAATTTTTATTCAAATTAGTGAAATACTATAAGAATTTCTTGAAAAAGAAGAATATTACTTTAACCAAGTAGTAAAATATGCACAAAAACAATTAAACATGCAAATGCAACAACTAATCTACAAAGAAAGTTTAAACATTGGTGTTGAGACAAGAAAGTACTAACCCATGGAGATCGGTATCGACCTTCCCACACTTAAAGATTGCACCGTCCTCGGTGCATGCTGAGATGTGCAGGTGGATGGGGGTTGTGGTTCCTCAGCTGGTGCTCTCTTGTAGAGGCTTTCTCTTTACCCGTTTTGGTGGCCAGCCTGAAAAAGAGAGAAGAGAAAGGCACATGAAGTCAAAGGGGTGGAGCAAAGAGGAGGGCGGTATGAGTGATAATCATGCCAAGCAACAGAAATAGTGAATGAAAGACATGGTCGCGATTCCATGTGATCAGTTCATCAATGGAAATATAGCAAGGCATGGGGAGTATTGGATGCAAGATGTTTATTAGCATGCCGGCAAGGGCATGAGTAGCATAGATCAAGCATCAAAAGCTTTTAATGTATTGTTAGTCGTGAAAAACTAACAATAACGTTTGTATTAACAATTATATTTAATTAATAAAATAATAAAGGGAATTTGTGAAAAGCAGGCATTTATAGTAGTAGATTAAAAAAATCTTAAAAATAGTGCACAATGCCATACGAGCGTTTTCACAAACACATAGCATGCACGGTGACTAAGCTACTTGAAAGTATTAAATTTGAACATGCAAGCAATCCTTTAAAAAAAAGTAATATATAATTGTCAAATAATCCACAAAAGTATAGAAAAGCAATGACCCAAATAAAATTCCAACACCAATGAAAATAATGCAATGAATGAAAGTATGCAAACAAATTAAATAAAATAAATTGAAAGGGAAAAAGAATGAGAAGTAGAAAAAGAAAGTGAGAAAGGAGAGAGAAGGAAGAAATTAGGATTAGAAGAGAAAAGATAAGAAAATTGGCATAATCTGGATAGGTTGTGCGACGCTGGCGACGCGGTCGCGTGGTGCGCGATAAGGTTGGGCGACGCGGACGCGTGGGGCACGCGATCGTGTGACTCGATTTGTGCTAGTGGCGCGAGTGCAGCCTCGCGGTCGCACAACTCTCTGTTCGAAACTTGGTATTGCCAAAATCCAGGGTGACGCGGTCGCGTGGTCGCCGCGATCGCGCGGGTGGCCTTATTTCCAATATGACGCGGACGCGTGGGTGATGCGTTCGCATGGCAGGGCTTGTGCTGCTAGCACGGGCCCAGCCCAATTCCAGCTCAACTTTCGGCCATACACCCTTTTTACGCCGATTTCAGGTCACGCGGCCGCGTGGGTGACGCGGTCCCGTGGGAGGCTATTTTTCCAAATGACGCAGACGCGTGGATGACGCGTTCGCGTGGAGTCAATTTGTGCTAATAGCGTGCCTCCAGCCCTGCTCCTGCGAAACTCTCTGTTCATATTAATATTGTCTCCCATCTCCTTGCGACGCGGACGCGTCGCGTGCTCGTTTTTTTTTTATAATCTGAAAAATGCAGAATGCAATGTTAATATGAATGTGATGCAAAACTCCAGGTTCAATATAACAAAAAAAAATAAAATTCAAAAACAAATAAAACTAAATAAAAATGAAAAAAGACGATCATACCATGGTGGGTTGTCGCCCACCTAGCACTTTTAGTTAAAGTCCTTAAGTTGGACATTTGATGAGCTTCCTGTTATGGTGGCTTATTGGACATTTGGTGAGTTCCCTGTTATGGTGGCTTGTGCTTGAACTCATCCAGGAATCTCCACCAATGTTTGTATCTTCAGTAACCTCCGAGGTCCCAAACTAGGCATGTAAAACCCTTGAGCAGCTTTAAAAAGATTCTTAGGCTCCCGGGGTGTTGGATGTCAGAACAGATTCCAGGATCCCAAATCTTGCTTTTACACCCGTCTTCGTGTTGATTATCATGATTCCATCTGGGTAGCAAGCAATCTGAATTCTCACTAAAGCGGCCAAATAACTTCCTAAACCTATTCAGTTGAGCTTTACACCAACCTTTGCGTTTAAACTCAAAGCTTCCAACCATAATGAATCTCGCAGGACAATTCTTACCACTGATCATCTTCCTCTCACTCTTAATGCCACAAAGAGCTCTAAGTTGACCATCCGTCTCCAGAGGCATGGGAGGTTGTGCTTCTTCTTCTTGAATCTCCATCTCTTGATCAACTTCTTCCAAGTCTTCAACTGTGATATGCATTGGAAGTTGTACACCCTCCTCAGCATCAATTTCAACCGTCTTGGAAGGAGGCTCGATATCTTGACTTTCCCATGGAGTTTCTGCATCTCCTAAGTCTTCAACCACTTCTTCTTCTTCTTGAACAATGACAGCTTCTTCTACTTGTTCTAGTACGAATTCATTCTCTGCCTTGTCCACTGGAGTCTGTAGTATTTCTTTCATGCTACGCTCTTCATCGGGTTGTCCACATGGAGCTGTGGTTGATCCTTGTATATTTGAGCATTTAGTGGCCCATTGGATTAGTGCGTGCTCCAGTTGTTGAATGGTTGTTTGAAATTTAGATTGAGTGGTTGCCTGAAATTGATCCATTGTTTCCTTGAGACGATCCTTTGCCTCTTGATGCACTTGGTTTTCATAAATAGGATCATAATGTTCTTGGATTGATGGATATGGAGATGGTGAATATTGAAGTGGTGGTTCTTGTGAATAATTAGGTTGGAATTGGGGTGGTTCTATATATGGTTCATATGGCTCATAAGGTGGATGGTATGGTGGTTGAGGCTTAGGGTCATATGGAGGCCAATGGCGGAAAGGGGCTTGTGAGTATGGTGGTCCAAAGTTATGTTGAGGAGGGGGTTCATAGGCATATGGTGGCGGTTGTTGATAATCAAAAGAGCACTCACCATAGCCACTGTCTTGATATGCATCACAGAATGGTTGTTGATAGTCCATTGGAGGTGGTTGTTGCCATGAGGGTTGATCAAATCCTTGTGGCTCCTCCCATCTTTGATTGTTCCAACCATGGTGCATGTTGTCATTATAATCTCCTCTTCCTGCAACATAATTGTAACCAGACTCATAGCCAAAGGGGTGAGAGTTCATGGTAGTAAGAGAAAATAAAAACAAAAATTAATAAAAAGAAAATACTTTGAAAAAGATATAATTTTTGAAAAAAAGATATGAAAATATTTTTGAAAAAGATATGATTTTTGAAAAAGATAAGATAAGATTAAAAAAATTAAAATAAAAATCTGAAATTTTTTTTTGAAAAATATTTACAATAACCAATAATAAGGCACACATTTGCAATTCCCCGGCAATGGCGCCATTTTGACGTTAGGATTTTTGCCAGTAAAGAATTTCGTAAAAACAGTCGCGTTGTAGATATAGTCTCTAAACTGACAAAAATCCCTTTGTACAAACGTTTTGGTTGTCACAAGTAACAAACCCCTTTAAAAATTGTTAACCGAGTATTTAAACCTCGGGTCGTCTTCTCAAGGAATTGCAGGGAGGTATGTTCTTATTATTGGTTATGAAAAAGTGTGTTTGGGGTTTTTTTGGATCAAGGTAAAAGGTTAGTTGGGCAGTATGTTGCACAAAAATAATAAGAAAAATAAATAAATAACTATAAAATAAACTCTTAGCAAGGTATGGGAACTGGAGGTCCTATCCCAGTTATCCTTATCAATTGTGATGAGAATTAGATTCTTCTCCCATTTTGTTAACCTCTAACTATGAAAGTAAGTTAAGTGGATGAATTAATTCCAATTCTCAACTAACAATGAGTTTGATAACTCAAGAGTCACCAATTATTTAGCCAAGGCCAAAGGGGAAAAACTAAATCTACTAGAATAACAATATCCTCAGATTGGGAATAATAAAAAGGAACAATCATAAACTAAAATGCTTCAAATATCATTAAATAAAATATTCAAATCTTAACATGGAAAAGTTCATAAATTAAATTGGGATAAATAAAAATAAAGAACCTGGGATTGTGAGTCACTCTTAAAACTAAGATAAGTCCTAAATTCCAATCCTAAGAGAGAGAGGAGAGAACCTCTCGCACTAAAAACTACATCTAAAACTGTAAAAAGTGAATTATGAGTGAATGATTATGAATCCATGCATTCCCCCACTTTATAGCCTCTAATCTATGTGTTCTGGGCTGAAAACTGGGTCAAAAGCAGCCCAGAAGTCACTTCCAGCGCTTTCTGGTCCGTACAGGTCGCGGAAAAGTGACGCGGCCGCATGGCTCACGCGGCCGCGCGGGTTGCTTTCCTGCCAGGTCACGCGTTCGCGTCGCCTGGCGTCGGGGCAGCTATGGCAAATTATATATCAAATCGAAGCCCCAGACGTTAGCTTTCTAACGCAACTGGAACCGTGTCGTTGGACCTCTGTAGCTAAAGTTATAGTCGTTTGAGTGCGAAGAGGTTAGGCTGGACAGCTTTAGCAGTTTCTCCAACTTCTTATATTCCTTCCACTTTTCCATGCTTCCTTTCCATCCTCTGAGTCATTCCTGCCTTGTAATCTTTGAAATCACTTAACACACATATCAAGGTATCTAATGGTAATAAGAGAGGATTAAACATAGGGAACTTAAGCCCAAAGAAGCATGTTTTCAATCAAAGCACATAATTAGGAAGGGAAATGTAAAACATGCAAATAGTATGAATAAGTGAGTAAAGAGTTGATAAAATCCACTCAATTGAGCACAAGATAAACCATAAAATAGTGGTTTATCAAGCTTCCCAATTGTAACTCTGGATAAGGATTAAAAATATAGAAAGAGTAAATAAGGTAAAGAAAGAAAACTAGAATAGTCTGTTCCGGAGATAGACTCTTCCCAACATCCAAAGCAAAGCAATGAAAATTCTAAAACTATGAATGTAAAGAAAAACCTAGAGGAAGAGGTAGAATTCTCTCTCTAGATTCCAAAACTAAAACTAAAACCATGCAGAAATTATGAATGAATACGAATGAAAATAAAATAAAATAAAGCTAAGAACAAAAAGGAAAGAATATACCATGGTGTGTTGTCTCCCACCTAGCACTTTTAGTTAAAGTCCTTAAGTTGGACATTTGGTGAGTCCCTTGTTATAGTGGCTTGTGCTTGAACTCATCCAGGAATCGCCACCAGTGTTTGTAATTCCAATAGCCTCTGGGATCCCACACTAGTTGCATAAAGCTTTCAAGCAAGCTAAAGTAAGTGATGATGAGCGGATATTTTATACGCTTTTTGGGGGTAATTTCATGTAGTTTTTAGTATGTTTTAGTTAGTTTTTAGTATATTTTTATTAGTTTTTAGGTAAAATTCATATTTCTAGACTTTACTATGAGTTTGTCTGTTTTTCTATGATTTCAGGTATTTTCTGGCTGAAATTGAGGGAGCTGAGCAAAAATTTGATTCAGGCTGAAAAAGGAGTGCTGATGCTGTTGGATTCTGACCTCCCTGCACTCGGAATGGATTCTTTGGAGCTATAGGAGACATTTGGCGTGCTCTCAATTGAATTGGAAAGTAGACATCCAGGGCTTTCCAGCAATATATAATAGTCCATACTTTACTCGAAGATAAACGACGTAAACTGGCATTTAACGCCAGTTCCATGTTCTATTCTGGCGTTAAACGCCAGAAACAGGTTACCAGTTGGAGTTAAACGCCCAAAACATGTTACAACCTGTTGTTTAACTCCAGAAATAGCCCAAGCACGTGAAAAGCTCAAGTCTCAGCCCCAGCACACACCAGGTGGGCCCCAAAAGTGGATTTCTGCACTATCTATCTTAGTTTACTCATTTTCTTTAAACCTAAGTTACTAGTTTAGTATTTAAACAACTTTTAGAGATTTATTTTATATCTCATGATATTTTAGATCTGAACTTTGTACTTTTTGATGGCATGTGTCTCTAAACTCCATTGTTGGGGGTGAGGAGCTCTGCAGCGTCTCGATGAATTAATGCAACTATTTCTGTTTTCTATTCAAACACGCTTGTTTCTATCTAAGATGTTCATTCGCACTTCAATATGATGAACGTGATGATCCGTGACACTCATCACTATTCTCAATCTATGAACGCATGCCTGACAACCACCTCCGTTCTATCTTCGATTGAATGATTATCTATTGGATTCCTTAATCAGAATCTTCGTGGTATAAGCTAGAATCCATTGGCAGCATTCTTGAGAATCCGGAAAGTCTAAACCTTGTCTATGGTATTCTGAGTATGATTCAGGGATTGAATGACTGTGACGAGCTTCAAACTCACAAGGGTTGGGCATAGTGACAGACGCAAAAGGATCAATGGATCCTATTCCAGCATGAGTGAGAACCGACAGATGATTAGCCGTGCGGTGACAGCGCACCTAGACCATTTTCTCTGAGAGGACGGATGGTAGCCATTGACAACGGTGATCCACCAACACACAGCTTGCCATAGGAGGAACCTTGCGTGCGTGAAGAAGAAGACAGGGGGAAAGCAGAGATTCAGAAGACAAAGCATCTCCAAAACTCCAACATATTCTCCATTACTGCATAATAAGTATTATTTAATCCATGCTCTCTTATTCATTTGCAAGTCAAATGATAATTATAATTGATATCCTGACTAAGAGTTGCAAGATAACCATAGCTTACTTCAAGCCAACAATCTCCGTGGAATCGACCCTTACTCACGTAAGGTATTACTTGGACGACCCAGTGCACTTGCTGGTTAGTGGAACAAATTGTGAAAAGTGTGATTTAGAATTTCGTGCACTGATGAGCGGATAGTTTGTATGCTTTTTGGCATTGTTTTTAGTATGTTTTTAGTATAATCTAGTTAGTTTTTAGTATATTTTTATTAGTTTTTAGCTAAAATTCACTTTTCTAGACTTTACTATGAGTTTGTGTGTTTTTCTGTGATTTCAGGTATTTTCTGGCTGAAATTGAGGGTCCTGAGCAAAAATCTGATTCCGAGACCAAAAAGGACTGCAGATGCTGTTGGATTCTGACCTCCCTGCACTCGAAGTGGATTTTCTGGAGCTACAGAAGCCCAATTGGCGCGCTCTCAACGGCATTGGAAAGTAGACATCCTGGGCTTTCCAGCAATATATGATAGTCCATACTTTGCCCAAGATTTGATGGCCCAAACCGGCGTGGCAAATCAGCCTCAGAAATTCCAGCGTTAAACGCCGGAACTGGCATAAAACTTGGAGTTAAACGCCCAAACTGGCATGAAAGCTGGCGTTTAACTCCAGAAAAGGTCTCTACACGAAA
>NC_029773.3:53694080-53694730 GCF_000817695.3 Arachis duranensis
ATCAGAAAGCTTGGGTTGACTGGAGAAGTCAAACCAACCCGGATATGCCTCCAACTTGCTGATGGCTCCATTAAATACCCATCAGGCATAATTGAGGACATGATTGTCAAGGTTGGGCCATTTGCCTTTCCAACTGACTTTGTGGTGCTGGAAATGGAGGAGCACAAGAGTGCAACTCTCATTCTAGGAAGACCCTTCCTAGCAACTGGACGAACTCTTATTGATGTACAAAAAGGGGAAGTAACCTTGAGGGTCAATGAGGATGAGTTCAAGTTGAATGCTGTAAAAGCTATGCAGCATCCAGACACACCAACTGACTGCATGGGCGCTGACATCATTGACTCTCTGGTAGAAGAGATCAATATGGCTGAGAGCCTAGAATCAGAGCTTGAGGACATCTTCAAGGATGCTCAACCTGATCAGGAAGAACTAGAGGAAGCAAAGGAAATTTTGAAAATTCCTCAGGAGGAGGATAAGCCTCCCAAACCTGAACTCAAACCACTACCACCATCCCTGAAATATGCATTTCTGGGAGAGGGTGATACTTTTCCAGTGATCATAAGCTCTGCTTTAAATCCACAGGAAGAGGAAGCACTGATTCAAGTGCTAAGGACACACAAGACAGCTCTTGGGTGGTCCATAAGTGATCT
>NC_029773.3:53695902-53696514 GCF_000817695.3 Arachis duranensis
AGTGTTGGGACAGAGGCATAACAAGCTTCTGCACGTCATTTATTATGCTAGCCGTGTTCTAAATGACGCACAGAAGAACTACACAACAACAGAAAAAGAGTTACTTGCAGTGGTTTATGCCATTGACAAGTTTAGATCCTATCTAGTGGGATCCAAAGTGGTTGTGTACACTGACTATGCTGCTCTTAAATATCTACTCACAAAGCAGGATTCAAAACCCAGGCTCATCAGATGGGTGTTGCTTCTGCAAGAGTTTGACATAGAAATAAGAGACAGAAAAGGGACAGAGAACCAAGTAGCTGATCATCTGTCCCGAATAGAACCAGTAGCTGGGGCGTCCCTCCCTTCTACTGAGATTTCTGAGACTTTCCCAGATGAGCAACTATTTGCCATTCAGGAAGCTCCATGGTTTACAGATATTGCAAATTTTAAAGTTGTGAGGTTCATTCCCAAAGAGTATAGCTACGTGCAGAGAAAGAAATTAATTTCAGATGCCAAGTACTACCTCTGGGATGAACCATATCTCTTCAAGAGATGTGCTGACGGAGTGATCCGCAGATGTATACCCAGAGAAGAAGCACAAAGGATCCTATGGCACTGCCATGGATCACA
>NC_029773.3:53697935-53709942 GCF_000817695.3 Arachis duranensis
TCACGTTTTGGGGGCTGGCCATTTGGCCATGCCTGGACCTTCATCACTTATGTATTTTCAACGGTGGAGTTTCTACACCTTATAAATTAAGGTGTGGAGCTCTGCTGTTCCTCATGAATTAATGCAATTACTACTGTTTTCTATTCAATTCAAGCTTATTCTTTTTCTAAGATGTTCATTCGCACTTCAATATGATGAACGTGATGATCCGTGACACTCATCACTATTCTCAATCTACGAACGCGTTCCTGACAACCACATCTGTTCTACCTTCGATTGAATGAGTATCTCTTGGATTCCTTAATCAGAATCTTCGTGGTATAAGCCAGAACCCATTAGCAGCATTCTTGAGAATCTGGAAAGTCTAAACCTTGTCTGTGGTATTCCGAGTAGGATTCAGGGATTGAATGACTGTGACGAGCTTCAAACTCACAAGGGTTGGGCATAGTGACAGACGCAAAAGGATCAATGGATCCTATTCCAGCATGAGTGAGAACCGACAGATGATTAGCCGTGCGGTGACAGCGCACCTGGACCATTTTCACTGAGAGGAAGGATGGTAGCCATTGACAATGGTGATCCACCAACACACAGCTTGCCATAGGAGGAACCTTGCGTGTGTGAAGAAGAAGACAGGGGGAAAGCAGAGATTCAAAAGACAAAGCATCTCCAAAACTCCAACATATTCTCCATTACTGCATAATAAGTATTATTTAATCCATGCTCTCTTATTCATTTGCAAGTCAACTGATAATTATAATTAATATCCTTACTAAGTTGCAAGATAACCATAGCTTGCTTCAAGCCAACAATCTCCGTGGGATCGACCCTTACTCACGTAAGGTATTACTTGGACGACCCAGTGCACTTTCTGGTTAGTGATACGAATTGTGAAAAGTGTGATTTACAATTTTGTGCACCAAGGACAATGCCCCAAGAGTGTTGATTGCCAGGATGAAGTCAGGGGTCCCAAACCTTGCTTTTGTACCCGTCTTCTTGTTTACCATCTTTGTTCCAACCGGGTGGTAAGTAATCCGAATTCTCACTGAGGCATCCAAACAGCTTCCTATACCCATTCATTCGAGCCCTACACCAACCTTTGCATTTTAACTTGGAGCATACAACCATATTGAACCTTGCTTGACAACTCTTACCACTAACCATCTTCCTCTTACTCTTAATGCCATAAAGTGCTCTAAGTTGACCATCCGTCTCTAGTAGCCCATATTCAAGTGGGAAAGTAAAGGTGAAGGATAAGAATTTTACCCACTTGAATGTTGCGTGGGACGGTAATGGCCTTCGGAGAGGTGTTTCTAATGATCTTGCAAGCTCCACTCCCTTGTGTTCTTCTCTGACAACTTCCACCTCTTTGCAAGCTTCTTCAATTTCAATCTCTTCCTCTTGGTAGCTTTCATGCAAATCAATCTCTTCTTTATTACTTACCAAGGGCATGAGAGGTTGTGCTTCGTCTTCTTTAATCTCCATCTCTTGATCAACCTCTTCCAAGTCTTCAACCAGGATATGTCTTGGAGGTTGTACACCCTCCTCAGCATCAATTTCAACTGCCTTGGAAGGAGGCTCTATGACTTGACTTTCCCATGGAGGTTCCGCATCTCTTAAGTCTTCAACCACTTCCTCTTTAACTATTGCGGCTTTGTCCAGTTGTTTTAGCATAAAATCGTACTCCTCCTTGATGATTACCTTTCCATGACAACTCCCTTCAACTACTCCTTCATCTTCAAGGATCTCTCTTACCTCCACATTTTGGTCTTCCTCTTGCTCCTCTGGAAATAAGGATGCATGCAACTGATCCATTGTATCCCTAAGACGATCCCTTCTTTCTTGTTCCATGTCACTAGCATAATTGGAATCGTGTTGCTCTTAGGTTGATGGATGTGGGTGTTCTTCCATAGAGGGTGGTGGTGTACTAGAGCTTGAGGGTTGAGTATTGGAGGTAGAGGGTTGGTTCATGCGGGATATAAGATTTTAGAGTGTAGAGGTTAGACTAGTGATAGAGGCAAGTGTGGTATGAAGCTCTGTATGCCCTTGGTGAATAACACCAAGGGTGTTGTCATCCAGTGGAGGTTGGGGTGGATAGGAAGGTTTATTGTTTTAGAGAAAGGGTGCATGGTAGGAAGGTGGTTCTTCTTGGTAAGGATATAGAGATGGTGAATATTAAGGTGGTGGTTCTGGGTGTGGTTCATGTGGTGGTTGGTGTGGCGGATGTGGGTTAGGGTCATATGGGGTGTTTGGTGGTAAGGGGCTTGTGAGTTTGGTGATTCAAAGGTATGTTGTGGAGGTGGTTCATAAGCATAGGGTGGGGCTTGTTGGTAACTACAAGGGGGTCCACCATATCTATCATCTTGGTACGCACCTCAGAATGGCTCTTGACCATAGTAATTTGGTGGAGGTTGGTTGTCACAAAAAGGTCCACCATAACTATTGTCTTGGTATGCATCATAGAACGGTTGTTGGTTATAGCGCATTGGAGGGGGTTGTTGCCAAGAGGGTTGATCAAATTCTTCTGGCTCCTCCCATCTTTGATTCTTCTAACCTTGATGCCTATTTTCATTATAGTTTCCATTCCTTACAACAACATTGGAACCAAACTTGAAACCAGAGGGGTGAGAATTCATAGTAGCTAATAAAAATTAAAAATAAAAAATAAAAACAAAAAAAAATAAACAGTAAAAAAAATATTTACAATAACCAATAATAAGGCACACGTTTGCAATTCTCCGGCAACGGCGCCATTTTGACGAACGGATTCTTGCGTGGTCTAGAATTTTACAAATAAGCTCTCGTTGAAAGTATAGCTTCCAAACCTACAAAAATCATGAATAATGAATGTTGTATGAATGAATGGATGGATTCTCCCACTATATAGCATCTAATCTGTGTTTTCTGGGCCAAAAACTGGGCCAGCAACAGCCCAAAAATCACTGGGGGCGAATTTTGCCACGTGCAGGTCGCTGATTTTTCTGCAGAACGACGCATCCGCATGATTCACGCGTGCGCATCATTTTGCTGTATGGCCACTATAGCAAATTGTATATCATTTCAAAGCCCCAGATGTTAACTTTCCAACACAACTGAAACCGCATTATTTGGACCTCTATAGCTCAAGTTATGACCATTTGAGTGTGAAGAGGTCAGGCTAGACAGCTTAGCAATTTCTTCAACTTCTTGTATTCCTTCCACTTTTGCATGCTTCCTTTCCATCCTCTAAGCCATTCCTGTCCTGTAATCCCTGAAATCACTTAACACACATATCAAGGCATCAAATAGTAATAAGAGAGGATTAAACATAGCAAATTTAAAGCCTAAAGAAGCATGTTTTCAATCATAGAACAAATTCTGGGAAGGAATTATAAAACCATGTAAATAATATGAATAAGTGTGAGACTAGTGGATAAAATCCACTCAATTAAGTACAAGATTTACCATGAAATAGTGGTGCATCAATGGACAAGGGCATAATACTCACACAAGCACCAAGATCGCACATACAATCAACAAATTGGACTCCATCTATGGTGCAAGTCACTAGGCAAGGGCCGGGGTCACCACATTTTTTCGGCACACAATCCATTAAAGCAGAAATTGAGCTCCCCAATGGTATAGTTTCTAATTCACAAATTTTCTCCTTATGCATACATAAGTCCTTTAGAAACTTTGCATATTTAGGCACTTGGCAGATAGCATCAAAGAGAGGGATAGTTACCTCAACTTTCTTGGACATTTCCACCATTTTGGGGTCCAACTCAACTTGCTTTTTGGTTTTCCTTGCCAATGTAGGAAATAGTATTGGAGTGGCTTCTTGCAAGACATCACCATCTTTAGACTTTCCTCCCCTTGGTTGAGCGATCATTTCTTAAACTATCTCTTGGGCTTTATCCTCTTCTTCAACCTCTTCTATCTCAACCACATCCTCATCTTGAGTGATCTCTATTGGGCTTGGCTCAATCCTCTCTTGAAATTTGGTTCCGGACCTCAAGGTAATGGTGTTGATGCCACCCTTGGGGTTGGATAAAGGTTGAGAGGGTAAGGCACTAGAACTTGAGGCTTGAGGAGTACAGGTAGAGGGTGGTTCCAAGTGGGCTACAAGGGCTTGAAGAGTGGATGTAAGACCTGTGAGACTAGAGGCAAGGGTTGTTTGAAGTTCTTTTTGTCCTTGAAGGATAGAACAGAGTGTCTCATCCTGGTTGGAAGAGGGGTATTGATAGGTGATTTGAGGGGTTTGTGGTTGATTTGGTTGGGGTGCTTGCCTTTGGTGTGGTGGTTGGTAAGTTTGGTATGGTTTGCCTTGGTTTTGTGAGGGTATAGTTGGTTTTGTTGGTACCGTTGTTGTTGATGGTTGTTGTTCCATCTTTGGTTCCCTCCATTATCCCTTCCTCCTTGATTATAGGTATCCCGCCAACCTTGGTTGGAATTCTCTTGCCAACTTTGGGTGTAGTTGTCCCCTTGGTTATAGTTGCTTCCTTGTTGGTGATACCCTTGGTACGGCCGGTTTTAGAAATTGTGAGTAGCCACTAGGGTAGTGTCTTCTTGAAGGTTTGGATACTTATTTGTGTAATGAGAGTAACAAGAGAAAATCCCACACACACGTTGGGAAATGAATTGTTGACTTTGTTGTTGAGGAGGAGGTGGAGATTGTTGTTGATTAAGTTGGAGTTGCTTTAGAATGCTGGTCATCTCTCCCAAGGCTTGAGTAAGGGCAATAGTCTCACTACTAGAAGAAACTTCATTTATGGCTTCCGAATGATTATTTCTTTGTCTAGCATGTTGGGTGGACTCGGCCAAATCGGTGATTAATTGCCATGCCTCCTCCGCCGTCCTATATTTTGTCAAGGAACCATTGCTTGAAGCATCTAAGAGGATCTTGTTTTGTGGTTTCATTCCTTGGAAAAAATAGCAAATCAACACTAGAGTGTCAATCATATGGTGAGGGCATGAGTCAAGAAGCCTTCGAAACCATTCCCAATACTCATTTAGACTTTCTATTTCACCTTGGACAATGCATGAAATCTCTTTCCTCAATCTATCCATTAAATCCAGAGGAAAGAATTTGTCTAAGAATTCTCTTCTAAGCAAGTCCCAATCACTAACAATCTCATTAGGCAAAGTGTAGACCACTCTTTGGCATGCCCTTCAAGAGAAAAGGGAAAGGCATACAGCCATATAGCAACTTCATCGGAACCTTCATGCTTAGTAGTAGAACATACACCTTGGAAGTCCCTAAGGTGTCTAATAGGATCTTGGGCGGAGAGTCAATGAAACTTGGGTAGAAGATTGATCAAAGCGGTCTTGAGTTCAAAATTAGCATTTAACTCCAAATGACGCACTTGAAGCTGTTGAAGAACAAAATCCGGAGTACTGGCTTCCTTAAGAGTAACTCTCCTTGGAGCGGCCATAGTCTCTGAACTAAATTCATCATTGTTAGATTCTTCTATTAACTAGAAAAGGAATTGAAAGGTTCAAGGTAAAAAAAGGGTAGAGAGCCAACAAAGGGTAGTTATTTATGGTGAACAAGAACAAAGAAAAGCTATTTTCATCAACATAATAATCCTATGATTTAGGTGTTCTTTGATCCAAACTCATAATGCATAATTATAAGAACAAATAAGTAGTTGATATAGATTAGACAGTTATTGAGCACAATGGAACATCCATCCATACTGTTCTAGTTTCAAAGATATTGCAACAATAATACATGAATTAATTAATTTATTTTGTTATTTTACTTGTTATTGATTCATTGATTTCATTGTTACTCGTTGTATTTTTATTGCTGGTTTAATTCATTGTTTTATTTGTTTTTCGTTGTTTAGGGAAATTTATTGTTTTATTGCTTTACTTGTTATTGATTCATTGATTGCATTGTTGCTGGTTGTATTTTTATTGATGGTTAAGTTCATTGTTTTATTTGTTTTTCATTGTTTAGGGAAATTTATTATTTTATTACTTTACTTGTTATTGATTCATTGATTTCATTGTTATTGATTCATTGTTCTAATTGCTGGTTCACTGATCATTGTTCAATTTATTTGTTGTTCTATTTTTAATTTGTTTGTTGCTGTGTTTCTGCTCTTGATTTTGTACTATTGCTATATTATTATTATCATTTGTTGCTCTTTATTTGTTGTTGTGTTTCTGCTATTGATCATTGTTTAATTTATTTGTGGTTGTGTTTCTGCTCTTTTCAACAAGTGCTATATTATTATTATTACTATTGTTCTTATTATGTAATTGCTTTTTTTTAGGTTGGTTGCGTAAAGAAGTTTAGCTGTTCTATTGGAGAAGACACTATAACTTGGTTATCTTTCAATGAAAATTTATATTTATTTTCATTTGTGTACTTGTGTTGACTATTGAACTTTTAAACTCCTTTAATTGTCGTATTTGAATTCCTTTTTTCGTTAAATTTTATTGGATCAACACTTTGTTAGCTATTGTGTATTTGTGTTTGTCGATTTCAATGTTATGACTTTGTGAAATAGTATGGTAGTATTTTTTTAATTCATTGAAAACACCGAACAAACCGAACCATTCCAAACCGAATTTAATTGGTTTGGTTTGGTTTGAATGATCTCGGTAAAAAAACTGAACCAAATCAAACCACACTTTAATTAAACGATTAGATCGGATGACTTTTCTCTCAAAAATCGAACCAAACCGCACCGCAAACACCTCTACTAGTGAGAGTGTCTATTGTTCAAGTTTGGGAAATTTGGGAATATTGGATGAGATAAAAAGTACTTTTGTATTTTTATTGAAGATTTTGGGAATTGGGTACATACTCATGCATTAAATATTTAAACCATATGCATTGACTCTTTTGTATATATTTTATTATGAAAAAAAAGAAAAAAATAAAAAGAAAAAAGGAGAAAAAGAAAAGAAAAACAAAGCAATAAAAAGGGGACAAAATGCCCCTAAAGTAGAGTAATAATAACAACGCATATATTATGTGAAATGAAGAGAATACACGAGTGTGTAAAAAAGTGAGAATTATGGGTAGTTAGGTTTGTAGTAGAATTGTATAGGTTGTTATCTGTGTTTTGTGAGAGCTTAAGTTAGTCAAAGATTCAAATTTCAAGCTCACTTGACCAAATACAATCTTACCTTGACCCTAGTCCCATTACAACCCATGGATAAGTCCTCATGATATATGTATGCATGCATTGAATAATTGTTGATTGTTAGATGAAAAACAAATCTTAGAAAGCATGATTAGAGGAGAATTGAGTGAATCAACCCTATACACTTGAGCGACTAAAGCAGATATACATCCGGTGAGGGTTCGATCTTTCAATTACATGTTTTCACCTATGATCATCTCTTCTCTTGCAAGTTCTTAAATTCTTTTCAAAAACTCAATTCAATTGTGGATTTGATTTGGTTGCTATTGCTCTAGCCCTTGTGTTTATATATGTATTCTTGGAAATTGATTTATTTTTACCAAGTAGTTGCATGCATTTAGATATGATGCATTTAGAAAATTTATTTGCATTGAATAAATGTTATTACCCCCTTTTTGTCTTTCTTGGTTTAGCATGAAGACATGCTTAGTTTTAGTGTGTGGAGGTTTGATAAACCCCCAATTTTATGGTTTATCTTGTGTTGAATTTAGGGAATTTTATCAACTTATCTCACATTTATTCAATGAAATAGCATGTTTTGTGAAATTCTCCTAATTTATTCTTAAGAGTTAAAAACATGCTTTTTGGGCCTTTAATTTGCTAAATTTAATTCACATTGATTCTACTCAATGCCTTGATATGTTCGTTGAGTGATTTCAGGTTTATAGGGCAAGGATTGGATGGAAGAAGTGAAGAGAAAAGCATGTAAAGTGGAAAATTCATGAAGAAATGAGGATTTGCAGAATTCATGGTGACGCGTGTACGTGGCCCACGTGTATGCGTGGAAAGGACATCTGCTAAGTGATGCGTGCGCGTTACCTATGTGTACGCGTGACAAGTGTCACGTGACCTCATTAAAGTGAATACGCTGGGGGCAATTTCTGAGCCATCCAGACCCAAGGCCAACTCATTTCTGATGCTATTAGAGGCCAAAATCAAGAAGGAGAAAGGGGGAGCAATTAGTGTAGCTTAGGACCATGTTGTAGGGTAGCTTTCTAGAGAGAGAAGCTCCTTCTTTTCTCTAGAATTTGGGTTTTTAGGTTGATTTTCCTTTTAGATTCAGGTTTTGATTCTTGTTTTGGTCAAGTTTTCCTTGCTTTTTATTGTTTTAGCACTTTAATTCTTAGTTTTACTTGTTAATTTTACATTCGTGCCACTTTTAGTTTTATGAACTCTAGTTAACTTTGATTTTCTTTAATGCAATTTGATGTTTCTTTGTTTATTATTGCTTGATTGAGTTGTTATTGTTATTTTCATACATTTGGTAGTATAGATTTTATTATTATTACAATTTTACTACACTTTTCTTTTATGCCTTCCAAGTGTTTGACAAAATACTTGGTTGGGCTTTAGAGTAGATTTTATGAATTCTTTACTTGAAAAGAGAAATTAAGTGCTCTTGAGTCATTAATATCCAACTTATGTTGGTGATCTAGAGTTGTCACAAAAGGAAATTGTGTGTCGGTAAAGAATTCCTCAATTGAAATCTCGTTACAAGTATAGTTCTAAACCAACAAACAATTTCTTTAATCAAAAATTTTGTTGTCATAAAAATAAACTCCAATGAAAATAACTGAATTATTTAAACCTCGGATCGTCTCCCTAGAAATTGCAATGAAGTGTTTGATGAGCAGATAATTTATACGCTTTTTGGCATTATTTTTAGGTAGTTTTTAGTAGGATCTAGCTACTTTTAGGGATATTTTTATTAGTTTTTATGAAAAATTCACATTTCTGGACTTTACTATGAGTTTGTGTGATTTTCTGTGATTTCAAGTATTTTCTGGCTGAAATTGAGGGACCTGAGCAAAAATCTGATAGGAGGCTGAAAAAGGACTACAGATGCTGTTGGATTCTGACCTCCATGCACTCGAAATAGATTTTCTAGAGCTACAAAACTCCAAATGGCGCGCTCTCAATTGCGTTTGAAAGTAGACATCCAGGTCTTTCCAGCAATATATAATTGTCTATACTTTATTCGAGTTTAGATGACGCAAACTGGCGTTCAACGCCAATTCCATGCTGCATTCTGGAGTAAAACGCTAGAAACACGTCACAAACCAGAGTTAAACGCCAAAAACACGTTACAACTTGGCGTTTAACTCCAAGAGAAGCCTCTGCACGTGTAAAGCTTAAGCTCAGCCCAAGCACACACTAAGTGGGCCCCGGAAGTGGATTTCTACATCAATTAATTATCTCTGTAACCCTAGTAGCTAGTTTAGTATAAATGGAACTTTTTACTATTGTATTGAGTGTCTTTTGGACCATTGGTCCTTTTCCCTATTTTCAAATTCATATGCCATTGGAGGCTGGCCTCATGGTAATGCCTGAACCTTTATCACTTATGTATTTTCAACGGTGGAGTTTCTACACACAATAGATTAAGGTGTGGAGCTCTGCTATTCCTCGAGTATTAATGCAATTACTACTATTTTCTACTCAATTCAGCTTATTCTTGTTCTAAGATATTCGCTACACTTCAACATGATGAATGTGATGATGCATGACACTCATCATCATTCTCACCTATGAACACGTGCCTGACAACCACTTCCGTTCTACCTTAGATCGAGCGTGTATCTCTTAGTCTCCATTCCGAAAGATCAGAGTCTTTGTGGTATAAGCTAGAATCCATTGGTAGCATTCTTAAGAATCCGGAAAGTCTAAACCTTGTCTGTGGTATATCGAGTAGGATTCAGGGATTGGATGACTGTGACAAGCTTCAAACTCGCGAGTGTTGGGCGTAGTGACAGACGCAAAAGAATCATTGGATTCTATTCCAATATGATCGAGAATCGACAGATGATTAGCCGTGTTGTGACAGCACACCTGGACCATTTTTACTGAGAGGACGGGAGGTAGCCATTGACAATGGTGAAACCCAACATATAGCTTGCCATAGAAAGGAGTAAGAATGATTGGATGAAAGCAATAGGAAAGTAGAGATTCAGAAGAAACACAGTATCTCCATGCGCTTGATGACAAGTCATCATATACCTATTTTTCTATGCTTTTTCATACAAGAAATTGATTATTTGTGCTTAAATATTGAATGCTTTTGTGCTTAAATGATATATTTTCTTGATCTTTTAATTTTATAAATCTTGTAGGAAATAAGAAGAAAAAGAAGCAAAGAAGCCCAAAATAAGCTAAAAAGGAGAAAAAAAGAGCTTTGGGGCACACTTTGAAGTTGGAGCACACTTTGGAGCCTTAGGCCACGCTTTTAAAAGCGTGGCCCATGATCAAATCAAAGGAGGAAGCAACCAGCACGCACACTGCCCTGCTCTTGCCAAGGGCAGGGCAATATCATGATGAAACAAAGTGAGGTTGGAAGCAAATTTTTGCTAAGTTAAAATATGGGCGCTCACAACATGACCATGCCTCCTTCAAAGGGCTATAACTTGAGCTACAGACGTCCGATTGATGTGCTTCTAGTTGCGTTGGAAAGCTGACATTCAGAGCTTTCCAACGATATATGGAAATCTATACTTGGCATACAATTGGGGCATGAGTGAAAGGCATCTTTAAGGGCCAAAAATAAGCGAAAATAAACCAAAGTGCTTCCACCAAGGTTCGAAGCTGGAGCCTCACTCCAAAGCAAAGTAGCGCTCATTATTCTGCTCTGCCCTCTTGGAGAGTAGGGCAATGTCGTGCTTCACTTCATGAAAAATAAAGGAAAATTGCTCCCCCAAATGCTTTCACCAAGGTTCGAATTTGGGAACTCCCCTTGGCACGCACATGGGCATGCATGACACGGGCATCCAGGGCGCACACAAAGGAGCTTGGACGCACCATGACAACACTGCCCTGCTCTCCACAAGGGCAGGGCAGCATCCTGAAGGTCTCTCCCACACTTGGCACGCGACATGCTTCCTCACACAACTTCCCTGCTCTGCCCTCCACAAGAGCAGGGCAGCCTCCTGGGAACACCCATGGGCCAAAATTCAATTAAAATTCCCTTTGAACTCAAATTGAACCAAGGCCATCCAAGACCCATTTCTCCTCAAATACAAAGCAAGCAAAGCCCACTCAACATGACTCAAAGGCACACAGAGAAGCTAGATTAGGAATTTTCATTTTATGAATTTTTTTTTAATTTCAATTTCATTTGATTTTCATTTTGTAAAAAGCCTATATAAAGGCATCACTCTCATTTCAAAAAAGGAAGCTCGATTAGAAGGAGGCTAGCTCTACTAGGGAGCATTAGTAGTAGAGAGCTTTCTCCTTTAATTTTCATTTCTGTCTTGAATCTTGGATTGAGATTTGAAGGAATTCTGTTTCATTATTTATCTAAGATTGCTCTTTGTTGATATTCTGCATAATTCAGTGAATTGAGTTTTGGATCCAAGTTTTTCTTTACGGCTTTCATCTTTTTTCTTCTTCAATCTGCTTTCTACTTTGATCAAGGAAGGAATTGAGATCTAGACTTATTTTCTAGTCTCTTTCAATTTTATTTTGCAATTGAGTTGAGTTCTTGGCTGCTCTTCTGCTTTTACTGTTCCATTGGGTTTCAATTTACTTTCAAGCAATTTAATTCTTCTGCACTTGTTCTTCATTTTACATTTCTGTTCATGATCCCAATTTACTTTCCTGTAAGTTAAGCTTTCTGCAAGAGTTTCTGAGTTTTGATCTATTGCTCTCTTTAATTTCCAGCACCCAACCCCCTTTACATTTGATGCAATTTACATTTCTTGTCATTTAAGATTTTGTCAATCTACTTTTCTTGCTCTTTAAGTTTTAGCAATTTAATTATTCTGCAATTTAAATTCCCTGCAAATTTACATTCTGTTGCTCAACTTCACACAATTCATTCAATGTTAGCTTGACTAAACTAATCACCCACTAAAGTTGCTTGATCCATCAAT
>NC_029773.3:53715645-53719364 GCF_000817695.3 Arachis duranensis
CAATGTGCTTCCACCAAGGTTCGAAGCTGGAGCCTCACTCCAAAGCAAAGTAGCGCTCATTATTCTGCTCTACCCTCTTGGAAAGTAGGGCAATGTCGTGCTTCACTTCATGAAAAAATCAAGAAAAATTGCTCTCACAAATGCTTTCACCAAGGTTCGAATTTGGGAACTCCCCTTGGCACGCACATGGGCATGCATGACAGGGGCATCCTTGGCGCACACAAAGGAGCTTGGGCGCGCAGCTTGGACGCACCATGACAACACTGCCCTGCTCTCCACAAGGGCAGGGCAGCATCCTGAAGGTCTCTCCCACACTTGGCACGCGACATGCTTCCTCACACAACTTCCCTGCTCTGCCCTCCACAAGAGCAGGGCAGCCTCCTGGGAACACCCATGGGCCAAAATTCAATTAAAATTCCCTTTGAACTCAAATTGAACCAAGGCCATCCAAGACCCATTTCTCCTCAAATACAAAGCAAGCAAAGCCCACTCAACATGACTCAAAGGCACACAGAGAAGCTAGATTAGGAATTTTCATTTTATGAATTTTTTTTAATTTCAATTTCATTTGATTTTCATTTTGTAAAAAGCCTATATAAAGGCATCACTCTCATTTCAAAAAAGGAAGCTCGATTAGAAGGAGGCTAGCTCTACTAGGGAGCATTAGTAGTAGAGAGCTTTCTCCTTTAATTTTCATTTCTGTCTTGAATCTTGGATTGAGATTTGAAGGAATTCTGTTTCATTCTTGATCTAAGATTGCTCTTTGTTGATTTTTTGCATAATTCAGTGAATTGAGTTTTGGATCCAAGTTTTTCTTTACGGCTTTCATCTTTTTTTCTTCTTCAATCTGCTTTCTACTTTGATCAAGGAAGGAATTGAGATCTAGACTTGTTTTCTAGTCTCTTTGATTCCCTGAGATCTTCAATTTTATTTTGCAATTGAGTTGAGTTCTTGCCTGCTCTTCTGTTTTTACTGTTCCATTGGGTTTCAATTTACTTTCAAGAAATTTAATTCTCCTGCACTTGTTCTTCATTTTACATTTCTGTTCATGATCCCAATTTACTTTCCTGCAAGTTAAGCTTTCTGCAAGAGTTTCTGAGTTTTGGTCTATTGCTCTCTTTAATTTCCAGCACCCAACCCCCCTTTACATTTGATGCAATTTACATTTCTTGTCATTTAAGATTTTGTCAATCTACTTTTCTTGCTCTTTAAGTTTTAGCAATTTAATTATTCTGCAATTTAAATTCCCTATAAATTTACATTCTGTTGCTCAACTTCACACAATTCATTCAATGTTAGCTTGACTAAACTAATCACCCACTAAAGTTGCTTGATCCATCAATTCCTGTGGGATCAACCTCACTCTAAGTGAGTTATTACTACTTGATGCGACCCGGTACACTTGCCGGTTGGATTTGTGTGTTGGAAATTCATTTTTCCACAAAAACACCCCATCATGTTTTTGGCGCCGTTGCCGGGGATTGATTAGATCAACAATGATTAAGTGGGTGAGAAGTCTAGATGAAGCATTTTTTGTTTTTGTTCTCTGTTTTAAAGTGAAACCAAGGTGTTTGAGTTTTTGCCTCACTAAGAAATTCTCATCTCTGATATGAGTAATTTCAATTTTCCTTGGTGTTGTGTTTTCCAAAATTTAAATGGAGTTCAACTCATCTTATGATCAAACAAATTTTATGGGATATTACCCACCATCACCAATCTCTAATGGTGGTTAGGAATATCACCAAGAAATCACAGATTCTGAGCACTCCAATCCATGGAGAAATGCTTCAGAAACACAAGATGAGAAAGAAAATCATATGGGATATTTCCCTCCACCAGAAAATGATGCAAGTCATTATTCTAATGGTGGCTGGGAGTATTACCAAGAAACTGCAAATTCTGAGCAGTCAAGTCACATGAGAGAGTGTCTGACCTCACCTCCCAATTTCTCATTTGAAAGTTCTTCATCACTTGATTATGCCTCAACACAAAGTTTCCTCCAAAATCCATACAAGTCATCCTATCAACCACAAAATTCATCCCACAACTCACAAAACTCATTCCACACCCCTCAACACAACTTCACCACAACAAGCCAATGTCAAGCCATTGAAATACACAGACAACTCGTGAAAAGACACACAATCCCAATCTTGGAAAGAAATCCTCTTCAAGAAGATGAATAAGCCCTCAGAGCAAACAAGGAGGAACTTAGAACCATCAAACAGAGAGGATGAAGACCAATTTGTGGGTGAGGAAGTGGAAAAGCAAGATGAGGAAGCCTTTGTGTCAAGTGAAATCTCAATGAAAAATGAGGTGGTGGAGGTACTTGAACCTGAACTTGCATATTCACAGAAGCCACTTGAGATGACAAGAGCACATGGCAACTCACAACTCTCACAAACTCCCCTGGACTAAAAAGTCTCAACAATTGAATCTGAGATTAAAAGATATGAAGAGGAGATGAAGAAATGTTGGGAAGATCAACAAACCTCCTCAATGAAAAAGCTATTAAGTCAAATGTTGAGTGCAAGAGAGGAAGTGGAAGAGCAAGAAAGTGAGAAAGACACTCAAGAGAAGTCAAACTCAAGTGAAGCAGAGAAGTACAAAGAGGAACAACTCATGGAACCAATAATGCAAGAGGGTTTTGATGAAGAAATTGCTCCAAAAATCACACAGCAACCATGTCTTGACATCCAAAAAGTGAAAGCAATTAACAAAAGCACCAAGAAGAGGATTGTGACCAAGATACCAAGGACAACATTCAAGAGAAGGTCAACTGCAAGCAATCCTTCCCCTGGACCACTAGCAAGCAAGCTCAATCAAGCCATGTACAAAAGGAAGCTTGCTGAGAGGAAACCAAGAAAGGGGACAATAGCTGAAACTTCTCCCCCCTTTGAGTCATTCCTCTTAACAAACTGGAAGAAGAGGAAGAAAGTGAAGAACAACATGCCAACAGTAAGGATAATTTCTCTTCTCTGCTTTGTTTTCTTTCTTTACTTTGTTTAAATTTCAATAAATTGGCATATGATTACATTCTAAGTTTGGTGTTGCCTTGCAACAAATTATTTTCAATCTTTTTGGATGATTGCATCAAATCAAAAATGAAAGTGACACACCAAGATTCTAAGTTTGGTGTGCCACTTATTTTTCTATGCAACTCATCCAGCAACATCACTTGTCTGCATAATCATATTGCCTTTGCATTGTTATTTTTCTTTTGTTTTGACATTTCGTTTGCATTCTCTTTGTTTTAGTCATTTTTTTATGTTTTCTTTTATTAACTGTTTTTGTTAATACATCACCAAGAGATCCTTATTCATGACAAATCTTGGCTTGGTGATTGTATTCAACAAATAACAGTTTCTTTTGTTTAGTTTTAGTTCAAATAAAATTGACATATGGTTGCATTCTAAGTTTGGTGTTGCTATGCAACAAAATTTGGTTCCAATATCTATTAGATACTTGCATCAATTCCAAGTGAAAGTGTCACACTAAGTTTGGTGTGCCACTTATCTTTTATGCAATGTATTATGCACACCTTCTTATCTATGCAATCAAAATGTCTCTGTCTCTTGTGCCTTGATTGTTATCTTTAATTTTGCTTGCTTAAAACACATGTGCTACTAACATATCATTGTGTAAGACATTCATGATCCATCTTAGCCCCATAGCCATTGTTCTAATTGTTGCTTGAGGATGAGCAAGCATTCTGAGTT
>NC_029773.3:53724248-53731407 GCF_000817695.3 Arachis duranensis
TTCAATTTTATTTTGCAATTGAGTTGAGTTCTTGGCTACTCTTCTGTTTTTACTGTTCCATTGGCTTTCAATTTACTTTCAAGCAATTTAATTCTTCTGCACTTGTTCTTTATTTTACATTTCTGTTCATGATTCCAATTTACTTTCCTGCAAGTTAAGCTTTCTGCAAGAGTTTCTGAGTTTTGGTCTATTGCTCTCTTTAATTTCCAGCACCCAACCCCCCTTTACATTTGATGCAATTTACATTTCTTGTCATTTAAGATTTTGTCAATCTACTTTTCTTGCTCTTTAAGTTTCAGCAATTTAATTATTCTGCAATTTAAATTCCCTGCAAATTTACATTCTGTTGCTCAACTTCACACAATTCATTCAATGTTAGCTTGACTAAACTAATCACCCATTAAAGTTGCTTGATCCATCAATCCCTGTGGGATCGACCTCACTCTAAGTGAGTTATTACTACTTGATGCGACCCGGTACACTTGCCGGTTGGATTTGTGTGTTGGAAATTTGTTTTTCCACAAAAACACCATCAGCGCTTATCTGAAATTCCCACCAATGAATTACATAAGTATATCTATCTCTATTTTATGCTTTATTTATCTTTATATTCGAAAACCATTATAACCATTAGAATCTGCCTGACTGAGATTTACAAGATGACCATAGCTCGCTTCATACCGACAATCTCCGTGGGATCGACCCTTACTCACGTAAGGTATTACTTGGACGACCCAGTGCACTTGCTGGTTAGTTGTGCGAAGTTGTGAAAAAGAGTGATATTGCAACTGTGCGTACCAAGTTGTTGGCGCCATTGAGATCACAATTTCGTGCACTGGTTTCATAAAACTAGACACTAGGAAGGATGAGGATGAATGCATCATCCTTGGAAGACCCTTCCTAGCCACAGCAGGAGCTGTGATTGATGTTGACAGGGGAGAGCTAGTCCTTCAATTGAATGGGGACTACCTTGTGTCTAAAGCTCAAGGATCTTCCTCTGCAACCATGGAGAGGAAGCATGAAAAACTTCTCTCAATACAAAGTCAAACAAAGCCCCCACAATCAAACTCTATGTTTGGTGTTAGGAGGCCACAACCAAGCTCTAAGTTTGGTGTTGAACCCCCACATTCAAACTCTAAGTTTAGTGTTGGGAGGTCCCAACAATGCTCTGAACATCTGTGAAGCTCCGTGAGAGCTCACTGTCAAGCTATTGACATTAAAGAAGCGCTTATTGAGAGGAAACCCAATTTTTATTTATCTATATTTCTATTGTTATTTTATGTTTTATTAGGTTTATAATCATGTGGAGTCACAAAACAATTGCAAAAATTAAAAATAAAATCAAAAACAGCAGAAGAAAAAGCACACCCTGGAGGAAGAGCTGTCTGGCATTTAAACGCCAGAAACAAGTATCTGTCTGGCATTTAACGCCAGAAACAAGCACCAAGATGGCGTTTAATGCCAAAAACAAGCATCAGGCTGGCATTAAACGCCAGAAACAGGCTACATTTGGGCGTTTAACGCCAGAAACAAGCATCGGTCTGGCGTTAAACGCCAGGATTGCATACAAAGGGCGTTTTACACGCCTAAAAGATGCAGGGATGAGAATATTTGATACCTCAGGATCTGTGGACTCCACAGGATCACCTCAGGATCTGTGGACCCCACAGGATTACCTCAGGATCTGTGGACCCCACAGGATCCCCACCTACCCTACTTCTCTCTTCTTCACACAATCCAATAACACTATACCCCCTTCACCAATCACATACATCCACTCTTTTCCATAAACCCCACCTACCTTCAAATTCAAAATCTCTTTCCAACCCTCTCTTCCCCCTCTTGGCCCAAACCCACACCTCTCTCCCTCTCCTTCATATCTTCTTCTTCTTCTTCTATTCTTTCTTCTTTTGCTCGATGGCGAGAAACATTCTAAGTTTGGTGTGGTAAAAGCATATCTTTTTTGTTTTTCCATAACCATTGATGGCACCTAAGACCAGAGAAACCACAAGAAAGAGGAAAGGGAAGGCAATTGCTTCCACCTCTGAGTCATGGGAGATGGAGAGATTCATCTCAAAAGCCTATCAAGACCACTTCTATGAAGTTGTGGCCAAGAAAAAGGTAATCCCTGAGGTCCCTTTTAAACTCAAAAGGCAAGCCGGTTCAATTGAGAAGACTGGACCTTAAGCCTGTGGCTAGAGGATGGTTGGAGTTCATCCAACGCTCCATCATCCCCACTAGCAACCGATCCAAAGTAACTGTAGATCGGGCCATCATGATCCATAGCATCATGATTGGAGAGAAAGTACAATTTCATGAAGTCATCCCTCTAGAACTATACAAAGTAGCCGAAAAGCCATCCACCATGGCAAGGCTAGCTTTTTCTCAACTCATTTGCCATCTATGTAACTTAGCTAGAGTTGTCATAGAAAGAATCCTCATTGAAGAGGACAAGCCCATCACTAAGAAAAGGATGGAGCAAACAAGAGAGCCCATTCATGGATCTCAAGAGACGTATGAGAAAGCTCATCATCAAGAAATCCCTGAGATGCCTCAAGGGATGCATTTTCCTCCAAACAACTATGGGGAACAACTCAACACTTCTCTAGAAGGATTGAGTCATGACATGAACCAATTAAGGGTGGAACACCAAGAACACTCCATCATTTTCAATGAGATTAGAGAAGATCAAAGAGCTATGAGGGAGGAGCAAAAAAGGTAAGAAAGAGACATAGAGGAGCTCAAGAACACCATTGGTCCTTCAAGAAGAAGGCGCCACCATCACTAAGGTGGACTCATTCCTTAACTTCCTTGTTCTTATCTCTCTGTTTTTCAGTTTTCAAGCTTCATATTTGTCTATGTTTGTGTCTTTATTACTGATCATTAGTGTCTAGTGTCTATGTCTTGAGGCTATGAATAATTCCATGAATCCTTCACCTTTCTTAAATGAAAAATGTTTTTAATACAAAAGAACAAGAAGTACATGAGTTTCAAATTCATCCTTGAAATTAATTTAATTATATTGATGTGGTGACAATACTTTTTGTTTGCTGAATGAATGCTTGAACAGTGCATATTTTTTATCTTGTTGTTTATGAATGTTAAAATTGTTGGCTCTTGAAAGAATGATAAACAAAGAGAAATGTTATTGATAATCTGAAAAACCATGAAATTGATTCTTGAGGCAAGAAAAAGTAGAAAAAAAATATAATGGCGAAAAAAAAGAAAGAAAAAGAAAAAGCAAGCAGAAAAAGCCAATAGCCCTTAAAACCAAAAGGAAAGGGTAAAATGGATCTAAGGCTTTGAGCATCAATGGATAGGAGGGCCCAAGGAAATAAATCCAGGCCTAAGCAGCTAAATCAAGCTATCCCTAACCATGTGCTTGTGTCATGAAGGTCCAAGTGAAAAGCTTGAGACTAAGTGGTTAAAGTCGTGGTCCAAAGCAAAAAGGGTGTGCTTAAGAGCTATGGACACCTCTAACTGGGGACTTTAGCAAAGCTGAGTCACAATCTGAAAAGGTTTACCCAGTCATGTGTCTGTGGCATTTATGTATCTAGTAATAATACTAGAAAACAAAGCGCTTAGGGCCACGGCCAAGACTCATAAAAGTAGTTGTATTCAAGAATCAACATACTTAACTAGGAGAATCAATAACACTATCTGAACTCTGAGAACTAATATTCATTGATATTTTGAGATTTGTAGTATATTCTCTTCTTTTTATCCTATTTGATTTTCAGTTGCTTGGGGACAAGGAATAGATTAAGTTTGGTGTTGTGATGAGCAGATAATTTATACGCTTTTTGGCATTATTTTTAGGTAGTTTTTAGTAGGATCTAGCTACTTTTAGGGATGTTTCAATTAGTTTTTATACAAAATTCACATTTTTAGACTTTACTATGAGTTTGTGTGTTTTTCTGTAATTTTAGGTATTTTCTGGCTGAAATTGAGGGACCTGAGCAAAAATCTGATAGGAGGCTAAAAAAGGACTACAGATGCTGTTGGATTCTAACCTCCCTGCACGCGAAATGGATTTTCTGAAGTTACAGAACTCCAAATGACCCTTACTCAATTGCGTTGGAAAGTAGACATCGAGGGCTTTCCAGAAATATATAATAGTCCACACTTTATTTGAGTTTAGATGATGCAAACTGGCATTCAACTCCAGTTCCAGGCTGCATTCTGGAGTAAAACGCCAGAAACACGTCACAAACCAGAGTTAAACGTCAAAAACACGTTACAACTTGGCGTTTAACTCCAAGAGAATCCTCTGGACGTGTAAAGCTCAAGCTTAGCCCAAGCACACCAAGTGGCCCCGGAAGTGGATTTCTACATCAATTACTTATCTCTGTAACCCTAGTAGCTAGTTTAGTATAAATAGAACTTTTTACTATTATATTGAGTGTCTTTTGGACCATTGGTCCTTTTCCCTATTTTCAAATTCATATGCCATTGGAGGCTGGCCTCACGGCCATGCCTGAACCTTTATCACTTATGTATTTTCAACGGTGGAGTTTCTACACACCATAGATTAAGGTGTGGAGCTCTGCTGTTCCTCGAGTATTAATGCAATTACTACTATTTTCTACTCAATTCAGCTTATTCTTGTTCTAAGATATTTGCTGCACTTCAACATGATGAATTTGATGATCCGTGACACTCATCATCATTCTCACCTATGAACGTGTGCCTGACAACCACTTCCGTTCTACCTTAGATCGAGCGTGTATCTCTTAGCCTCCATTCCGAAAGATCAGAGTCTTCGTGGTATAAGCTAGAATCCATTGGCAGCATTCTTGAGAATCCGGAAAGTCTAAACCTTATCTGTGGTATTTTGAGTAGGATTCAGGAATTGGATGACTGTGACGAGCTTCAAACTCGCGAGTGTTGGGCGGAGTGACTGACGCAAAAGAATCACTGGATTCTATTCCAACATGATTGAGAATCGACAGATGATTAGTCGTGCTGTGGTAGCGCACCTGGACCATTTTCACTGAGACTACAGGAGGTAGCCATTGACAACGGTGAAACCCAACATACAGCTTGCCATAGAAAGGAGTAAGAATGATTGGATGAAAGCAGTAGGAAAGCAGAGATTCAGAAGAAACACAGTATCTCCATGCGCTTATCTAAAATTCCCACCAACGAATTACATAAGTATCTCAATGGTCGTTCATTTTTCATTTTTATTCAGTTTTATTTGTTTTCAAGTTTTATTTTATTTTATTGTATTGAACCTGGAATTTTGCATAACATTCATATTAGCATTGCATACTGCATACTTGCATATATATATATGAAAAAAAGGGGGGCCACGCGACGCGACTGCATCAGCGACGTGTCCGCGTCGCGAGGAGAGGGGAGAAAATAAAAAACGAACAGAGAGTCACGCGAGAGTGTAGCTGGAGGCGTGCCAATGGCACAAATCGTCCCACGCAACCGCGTCGCTGACACGACCGCGTCATATTGGAATAATGGCCACCCACGCGACCGCGTTCCCCACACGGCCGCGTGCCCCGGATTTCGACGTAAAAGGGTGCACAACCAATTATTGTGCTAGAGTGGTGCCGGATTGGCGCTGAACGCACAATTCTATCCACACGGCCGCGTGACCCACGCGACCGCGTCATATTCTTCTAGAGCCCACTCACGCGATCGCATGTCCCATGCGATCGCGTCACTTAAAATTTGGCACTAATAATAATTTGAACATAGAGTTGTGCGAGCGCGAGGCTGCCCTCGCGCCAGTAGCATGAATTATGTCACGCGACCGCGTGACCGACGCGATCACGTCAATCAGTATCAGCGCAAGTCGCGCGACCGCATGCCCCTACGCGGCCGCGTCGCTTGCGTCGCACAGCTTATCCTGATTTGTCAAATATCTTATCTTTTCTTTCCCAATCCTAATTTCTTCTATCTTTTCTTCTTTCTTCTTTCTTTCTTACTTTATTTCTTTCACTTCTCATTCTTTTTCACCTTCATCCTATTTTACTTCATTTATTTGCATATTTCATTCATTGCATTTTAAAATTGTGCATATTTTTCTTTCCTTTTCTGAATTTTTTATTGGTGTTAAAAATTTTTTCTTATTCAACCGTTGCATATTTTCTTGAATTTATTTTGGTAACTTGTTTTACACTGTGGGATGATATTAATTATCTGCCAATGCCAATCTTTTTTGATACTTGCACTCCATTTGCATTGGCATGAACTTGTATTGATACTTCCATTACCCACTCTCCTCCCCTATGTTACAAATTTTATACCACTGGTATGCCATGGCTTCTATTATTTTCTCACGTACATGTTGAAGCTTCCATGTAAATGAGACCCTTATCATTTGGCATTAACCCACCCATACTTCATTTATTTTCTTATCTTTATTACTGGGTTACTTTTTCTTCCCTTTTTCTTTCAGGATGGCCACCCGGAGGGGAACCGGAAGACGTTTACATGGGGAGACAGACAAGTCCATCTGTAAAATCTTGAAGAAAAGCATCAGTTGGAACAACCCATCCACCTGCACATCTCAGCATGCACCGAGGACGATGCAATCTTTAAGTGTGGGGAACATGATTGAGGCATTTGTTTCACTGAGCTTACATACCCATATGGCCTTACCTTTCATTATCCCTTGCAAACCAATGTTGAGCCTATTATACCCCTTTATTCTTTACTTTAGCACATCATTAACTCTAAGTGGAAAACAATAATATCCTTAATTTGAATCCTTGGATAGCTTAGACTAGTGAGAATGCTTATGAATTAAGTGTGGGGAAGAGTGGGTTTGGAAATATCTGGTTTGAGAATTGAGTATGTTAGAATTTTCTGAAAATGTGAAAAAAATATTTAGGACATGTTCATGCATTCAATAAATTAATCATATGCATTGAGAAAAACAAAAGAAAAAAATATATATAAAAAAAAGGGAGCAAAATAAGTGAAAGGGGACAAAATGCCCCAAAGTAAGTGGTGAAAGTAATGCATATGAGTTGTACTTGAAATTAGAATGCATGAATATGTGGAAAACATAGTTAATGGGAAGTTAGATTTTATATTATGATTATATGGATTGTCCTAAGTTAGGTGGAATAGTTTATGTTAATTAAGGATTCAAATTTTAGTCCACTTGGCCAAATACAATCCTACCTTGACCCTA
>NC_029773.3:53731719-53732090 GCF_000817695.3 Arachis duranensis
TCTTGAAGAACTTATTTATTTTTAACCAAGTAGGTAGAAACATTTTGCATTTAGTTGCATTCATAGGTTGTCTCTCATACATTCTATCATTCCTCTTCATTCCTTTATAGCTTTTCTTGAGCTTAGCATGAGGACATGCTAATGTTTAAGTGTGGGGAGGTTGATAAACCCATATTTCATGGTTTATCTTGTGCTCAATTGAGTGGTTTTTATCAACTCTTTACCCACTTATTCATACTATTCGCATGTTTTACATTTGCCATCCTAATTATGTGCTTTGATTGTAAACATGCTTCTTTGATCTTATATTTGCTTATTATTAATCCTCTCTTATTACCATTAGATGCCTTGATATGTGTGTTAAGTGTTTT
>NC_029773.3:53732109-53738636 GCF_000817695.3 Arachis duranensis
CGATATGTGTGTTAAGTGATTTCAGAGATTACAAGGCAGGAATGACTCAGAGGATGGAAAGGAAGCATGCAAAAGTGGAAGGAATACAATAAGTTGGAGAAATTGCTAAGCTGTCCAGCCTGACCTCTTCGCACTCAAACGGCTATAACTTTAGCTACAGAGATTCAAACGACGCGGTTTCAGTTGCGTTGGAAAGCTAACGTCTGGGGCTTTGATTTGATATATAATTTGTCATAGCTGCCCCGACGCCAGGCGACGCGAACGCGTGAACTGGCAGAAACGCAACCCGCGCGGCCGCGTGAGCCATGCGGCCGCGTCACTTTTTCGCGACCTGTACGGACCAGAAAGCGCTGGAAGTGACTTCTGGGCTGTTTCTGACCCAGTTTTCGGCCCAGAGAACACAAATTAGAGGCTATAAAGTGGGAGAATGCATCCATTCATAATCATGCTCTCATAATTCACTTTTCATAGTTTTAGATGTAGTTTTTAGTGAGAGAGGTTCTCTCCTCTCTCTCTTAGGATTAGGATTTAGGACTTCTCTTAGTTTTAGGAGTGACTCTCAATCCCAGGTTTAATATTCCTTTTACTTTATATTTATCTCTTATTTTCAGATACTTCAGTGCTTGCTTGTATTAGATATGTTGCCCAAATTGGCTTATGAGCCTTTCCATGTTATGACTTGAATTTATGTTTAGACGTAGTTTAATTGCTTTATTTACATGAATGCTTTTAATTTAATTTAGATATTCTTCCTTTTGGCTTTTGTTGATTAATTGGTGACCCTTGGGTTATCAAACTCATTGTTGATTGAAAATTGGAATTAATTCATCCACTTAACTTACCTTCATAGTTAGAGGTTAAAAAAGTGGGATTAAAAATTCAATTCTCATCACAATTGATAAGGATAGGACTTCCAGTTCCCATACCTTACCAAGAGTTTCTTTTATAGTTATTTATTTATTTTTCTTATTATTTTTTGTGCAACATACTGCCCCCTTACTTCCAAAACCCCAATTTACAAACTCATAACCAATAATAAGAACATACTTCCCTGCAATTCCTTGAGAAGACGACCCGAGGTTTAAATACTCGGTTAACAATTTTTAAAGGGGTTTGTTACTTGTGACAACCAAAACGTTTGTACGAAGGGATTTCTGTCGGTTTAGAGACTATATCTACAACGCGACTATTTTTATAAAATTCTTTACTAGCAAAAATCCTAACGTCAGTCTCACAATTCAATCTATTGCTTTTGTTACTCAATGATTGAAATATGTACTACGCCTATTTCAATCTTGTTGTCGTTTTTAGAAATTATCATGTTATTCATCTATCTTATCTTTAAAATTCTATCTTTAATTTTTGCGGTTTTATTTTGATTTAGATACTCTAATCTTATCTTTTCCTTAATATTAACATTATAAATTGGTGAATAATCCATCACCAATTATTCAATATCACCATTAAAATTGTGTATCATTTTTTTTATTATTAAAAATTTCATTGTTTTTCTTTGGAACATCCATCTACACAATATCCAATTTTTTTTAATTTTTTATCCGTCTATTTAATATTCACTATTTCTTCATCGTTAATCACCGTTGCAGCAATCAGCAAATGTCCAATCAAGTTTTTCATTGTAGTGTTCAGAGAATAAACCATCGTTTTGATTACAAAACGGAGGTCAGTGAATAGAATCTCTAATTTTTGCAATTATTTGTTTCGATACTTTATTCGTGAAATTGATTGTATAGTGAAAAAATATTTTATCTTTTATTAATTCACAGACATTGAGAAACACTAAAAAGTAAATAGATGTTATTATTTTTTATTATTAATTAGCTAGCAATCAGGGACGGACCTAGAGGGGGCGAGTAGTAGCCTGGACACCCCAAAATTTTAAGAACCATACTTATCTATAACAATATATAATGGGAATACAGAGTGTTTGGTGTCCAATATTTTTTCCTATTTTACCCCTATCTTTATAATCTAAAACTACATAATCACGTACTCACGTTTTGTAAATTTTGCATTAACTCATGACAGAATGATGTAACTACTTCACATAAAAAAATTGCTCACTCTCAATCGTAAGATTATGAAATTGGCTCCACTTACACTATAATTTAAACAAAGTAATTTTTTAATTAAATGTACAAAGAATAATTTTTATCTTCAAATTATTATCATACTATTTTAATAATATACTCTTGATGCTTATATGCAATATATAATGATAATTAGTGTCTAAATTTAAATTCCAATATTACTCTTAAAGAGAGGTTTATTATTAAAAAAAATCTTTTGTCAATTTCGTTAAATAAAAAAATTTCTACCCATTTTTTTACAGTAACCTCGTTAGGATATTCTTATTGGATGTAAATTATTGTTACAAATATTTTTATTAAGATATATTTTGAAGGAATAAAAGTAAAATAGTTTAATAAGGATAATTTTTTTAAAAAAATAAATTTACACTAATAATTTTTCTCTTCAAATTATTAACATACTTTTCTAATATACTCTAAGTGTACTATCCAATATAATTGGTGATGGATTATTCAAAGAAAAATAATGAAATTTTTAATAATCAAAGAAAATGATACACGATTTCAATGGTGATATTGAATAATTGGTGATGGATTATTTACCAATTTATAATGTTCATATTAAGGAAAAGATAAGATTAGAGTATCTAAATCAAAATAAAACCGCAAAAATTAAAGATAGAATTTTAAAGATAAGATAGATAAATAACAAGATAATTTCTAAAAACGACAACAAGATTGAAATAGGTGTAGTACATATTTCAATCGATTGGGTAGCACACTTCAATCGATTGAATTAGGCAAATTCATATTGTTTTGGTGAATTCAATCGATTGAGTAACAAAAGCAATCGATTGAATTGTGAGACCTCAGGTTGTTTTGAAACATTCAATTGATTGGAAATTTTAAACAATCGATTGAATTGTAAGAAACACATATTATTGGTCATCGTTCAATCGATTGGGTAATATGACCAATCGATTGATTTTTGCGAAAAACACGCTGCCCAGCAATTTTCAATCGATTGTTTAGTGGTAAACTGTAATCCAATCGATTGAGTTATAATTCAATCGATTGGTTTGATAGTCCAATCGATTGGTTTTCAAGGAAACACGATTTTATGATTCCTCACGAACGTGACGGATCAAATTTAATCTTTTAATCGATTGAAATAGCCAAAAAATTTATTAGGATCAATGGAAGATCTAATTTGTTATTGTTTTTGTTCTTGATTGTTAATAAACATCATAGATTTATGATAAAATAATTATTTATAAAATAAAAAATTATTTTTATAATTAAATAAAATATATGGGGTTAATTTGTAATTAAATTTAAAAAAGGATTATTTAGCAGTTATTAAAAAAACTTAAAAAACATGTTTTGTTATGAGACCATTTAATAGTCCAAACGTTCTGGGACCACCAAATCCGGTGCCATGAAACCATGCTATTTCATTGAATAAATGTGAGAAAAGTTGATAAAATCCCCTAAATTAAGCACAAGATAAACCCTAAAAATGGGATTTATCAAGTTGATAGTTAATATTGTTTCCATTGACACTGATCTTTTGCTAATTCAATTAGTAAGTTGATTAGGACTTATAGTTTGAGATTATCTGGTCTTATTTGATTTTCTCCCGATGTTGGAGATAACGAAATAGGATTACCTCCTGATAATTATTGTGTTATGATTAATGACTAGGATAGAAAACCTAAATTCTCAATCCTTGCCATGAATGCCTCTTTTTAGTGATTGTTATCTTTAGTTGTTTGACTTTTTTTCTTGTCATCTAACTTTCTTGTCATTTAATTTCTTGCCTTTTTATCAATCCAACCCTTTGAACCTCATAACCAATAACTAAGCACTCGATTGTGATTCATAGGGAGAACGACCCGGGACTAATACTCTCGGTTATTTTTATTGGGTTGAACTTGTGACAACCAAAATTAAACTTTGATTGAGGGTTGTCTGTCGGTTTGGAACTATACTTTCAACGAAGTGACTTCTTTTACCGAGAAGAAATTCTAGACCGACGAAAACCTTCTTTCACAGTACGTATTCACATATCCTTTTTTTGCGAATAAACTCTATTTTTTACTGTTTAGCATTCCTGGTAAGCTTGCGAACTCCCCTAACCTCTAATTAAGGTCCGACAACTTGTTTTTAGGCCTGGGAATGAATGTAATTATATGGATTGGATTAAATTGATATTTTGGATGAGATTGTGGATTAAAGTTAATGAATATTGACGAAAGCTTGGGAGTAATGAACTTACTGAATACTAAATTGACATAAGACATGAACGATGAGATTGACGCTGACTGAGTATAGTCTTACTGGCAGGATTGGCAAGGTCTGGGTGATATCCCGCTTGTGTATTAATTGAGTATCTGTTTATGGCGAGGTTCGAATGTTATCCCACTTGCGTAATGAATTAAATTGGAACTCTCTTGGTATATGCAAGAGTGTGGTTCATGCCACTTACTCTGGGTTGAGGATTAGAACTCCCTGGGTAGATGCAGTGGTTTGTCCCACTTGCTTCGAGTTGAGATTTGAGACTTTATTGACCCTCTGTCGCAAGATGTGGCCGGCACTTAAGCCTTTCCGGATAATTCCTCCAAGGGAAGTGAATACCTCTTGGGGATGTGCGCACTGAGAGACAGTCCAAGTTTCGATAATAAACATGTCAGGTTTGGCTGTATAACCGATAGATGAGCTCATTGGTCATAGGGTAGACATGCATCATTTGCATGTGTGTGTATTGATTGGGTGTGCATCTTGTATTTGGCTTACCTTATCGAATGATTGTATCTATAAGCTATTTGATCTAATTGCTCTATTTGTTCTCTCTATTTGTGCATTTCTTGTATTATTTTTTATTTGTTTGAACAATTGAGAAATTCTTTATGCTGGCGGTGGTAACGCTGAGGGTTGTTCTTGATGTGATGATTGGAGGTTTGTGGAAAACTGAGTTACTAAGTAGGAACTATTATGATAATGAGAATACTAATGACCTGTATTGAGAGGATTAGAAACCTGAGAGCACTAATTAGCTGAGATTTAGTTTTTAAGTGCCTTGTTTAGTTTAGAAAGGACCCTAGGCTTGAACTTTGGGTTGCTTGCAGTATAGAATTGCCTAGCGAGTTCATATTTTTTTACATTATCAATTTTTGGAATTATTACCCTATTGGAAACCTTTTGGTTTCACCCGTTATGCACCTTGTTGAGAGTGCTAGTTTCCTCTTGGAAGCAAAGACTATCTTTTGGGACTTTTCATTTTGCTTTAGATGTTGTTGTTCTCCACTTTTGTATATTGTAACTATATATCTCTCTTAGAGGTTAACTATAGAGAAACAGACTGTATTTTGTATCTTTTTGGGTTGTATTATACTATCTAGTCAGCCTTGTCTTCGCAGGTCGAGACTAGTATTGTTATGTATCTTTTTTATTCTTATATATATACATATATATGTGTGTGTGTGTGTGTGTGTGTGTGTGTGTGTGTGTGTGTGTGTGTGTGTGTGTGTGTGTGTGTGTATATTCTTTTCTCACAGGTACCTTGCAATATTTCTATCATTCATATATAATTATGTATTTTGCCTTTAGAGGTATAATACATCACTACCTCTTATTTACAACTATAGCATAAGGCTTTGTGTGGTAGAGTGTTACATTATGGTATCAGAGTAGTTCGTTCCCGTAGAGCCTGAGGGACGGACTAACTATGCTTCTGAGCATTCTCTGAATTGAAATTATGTGCTATTTAGGATATCCAACCGATAAATATAGCATAATTATTCATGAGCATGCTTTTGGAACTTTGAAGCACTAGACTTGAGATATTGAGATTAATCACCTTGATATAAATTGTTTAGTATGAACAGGACCCGAATGGCGACTCATGGACGTGGTCAAGGGAGAGGAAGGAGAGGTAATGCAGAACCGGAACTGACCAGCAACAACCCGGTGAACTTTATGGCCACATTAGGAAACATGGCTATTGCTATGCAAGCCTGATGAGCGGATAATTTGTATGCTTTTTGGCATTGTTTCTAGTATGTTTTTAGTATAATCTAGTTAGTTTTTAGTATATTTTTATTAGTTTTTAGCTAAAATTCACTTTTCTGGACTTTACTATGAGTTTGTGTGTTTTTCTGTGATTTCAGGTATTTTCTGGCTGAAATTGAGGGTCCTGAGCAAAAATCTGATTCCGAGACCAAAAAGGACTGCAGATGCTGTTGGATTCTGACCTCCCTGCACTCGAAGTGGATTTTCTGGAGCTACAGAAGCCCAATTGGCGCGCTCTCAACGGCGTTGGAAAGTAGACATCCTGGGCTTTCCAGCAATATATGATAGTCCATACTTTGCCCAATATTTGATGGCCCAAACCGGCGTGGCAAATCAGCCTCAGAATTTCCAGCGTTAAACGCTGGAACTGGCATAAAACTTGGAGTTAAACGCCCAAACTGGCAT
>NC_029773.3:53740029-53741169 GCF_000817695.3 Arachis duranensis
ATGAAAGAAGAAGCTAAAACAGTAACTGCAAAACTCAGTCCGGTGGATCAGGCTAATGAAATTAATCAGCAATTGGACTTTCTAACTCAGCAGCTAGCCGAATTCAAGGAAATATTACAGGAAACAAGAATTGCTAACAGGAATATGGAAGTGCAATTAAAGCAGACAGAAAAGCAACTGTCAAAACAAATAGCAGAAGAATGCCAAGCAGTTCAATTAAGAAGTGGGAAAACATTAAATACCTCACTTCAAAGCAGCAGGAAACTAAGAAATGAACAGATAGCCAATCAAAATCCCTCTGAGGACAATCAGAGCCCAGAGAGGAATGATGCTGGCGCTGAACGCCCAGCCCATGCTCATTCCTGGCGTTCAACGCCAAAAACAAGCATGAATCCGGCGTTGAACGCCCAAAGGGAGCATAGTTCTGGCGTTCAGACGCCAGTAACAAATGGGGAGATGGTGTCTAACGCCATTCCAGCTTCCACCCTTGGCATTCAAATGCCAGTGGGGGATCAGTCACATACAAGTGCTGATGACAACCCTTCTAAAAAGGCTTCCCAACCCACTTCTGTAGGTAATAAACCTGCAGCAACTAAGGTTGAGGAATTGATGAGCGGATAATTTATACGCTTTTTGGCATTGTTTTTAGATAGTTTTTAGTGAGTTTGAGCTACTTTTAGGGATGTTTTCATAAGTTTTTATGTTAAATTCACATTTCTGGGCTTTACTATGAGTTTGTGTGTTTTTCTGTGATTTCAGGTAAATTCTGACTGAAATTGAGGGACTTGAGCAAAACTCTGAAAAAGGCTGACAAAAGGACTGCTGATGTTGTTGGAATCTGACCTCCCTGCACTCGAAATAGATTTTCTGGAGCTACAGAACTTCAATTGGCACGCTCTCAACGGCGTTGGAAAGTAGACATCCAGAGCTTTCCAGCAATATATAATAGTCCATACTTTATTCAGAGATTGACGACGTAACTTGGCGTTGAACGCCAAGTTCATGCTGCTGTCTGGAGTTAAACGCCAGAAAAACGTCATGATTCGGAGTTGAACGCCCAAAACAAGTCATAACTCGAAGTTCAACTCCAAGAGAAGCCTTAGCTCGTGGATTGATCAAGCTCAGCCCAAACATACACCA
>NC_029773.3:53745084-53746130 GCF_000817695.3 Arachis duranensis
TAGTAAGCCATATCCATCATCTTCTCAGCAACAGACAGAGAATTCTGAACAAAACACTTCTAATTTAGCCAATCTAGTCTCTGATCTGTCAAAGGCCACCTTCAATTTCATGAGTGAAACAAGGTCCTCCATTAGAAATCTGGAGGCACAAGTGGGCCAGTTGAGTAAGAAAGTCATTGAAACTCCTCCTATTATTCTCCCAAGTAATACAGAAGAGAATCCAAAAGGGAAGTGCAAGGCCATTGATTTGATCAAAGTGGCCGAATGCACTAGGGAGGAGGAGGACGAAAATCCTAGTGAGGAAGACCTCCTGGGACGTCCTTCAAGCAAGAAGGAGTTTCCTATTAAGGATCCAGAGGAATCTGAGGCTCATACAAAGACCATAGAGATTCCATTAAATCTCCTTCTGCCATTCATGAGCTCTGAAAACTATTCTTCCTCTGAAGAGGATGAAGATGTGACTGGAGAGCAAGTTGCTCAATACTTAGGAGCTATCATGAAGCTGAATGCCAAGTTGTTTGGTAATGAGACTTGGGAAAGTGAACCTCCCTTGCTCATTAGTGAACTAGATACTTGGATTCAAGGAACTCTACCTCAAAAGAAACAAGATCCTGGCAAGTTCTTACTACCTTGCACCATTGGCACCTTGAGCTTTGAAAAAGCTCTATGTGACCTAGGGTCAGGGATAAACCTTATGCAACTCTCTGTAATGGAGAAGCAGGGATTATTGAGGTACAACCTGCCTTGTTCTCATTACAACTGGCAGACAAGTCAGTGAGACAAGCTTATGGAATAGTAGAGGACGTGCTAGTAAAGGTTGAAAGCCTTTACATCCCTGCTGATTTCATAATCCTAGACACTAGGAAGGAAGATGATGAATGCATCATCCTAGGAAGACCTTTCCTAGCCACAGCAGAAGCTGTGATAGATGTTAACAGAGGTGAGTTAGTCCTTCAATTGAATAGGGACTACCTTGTGTTTAAGGCACATGGCCATCCCTCTGTGACAAAAGAGAGTAAGCATGAAGAGCTTCTCACAGTTCAGAG
>NC_029773.3:53747063-53747590 GCF_000817695.3 Arachis duranensis
CCATTACCATTAATGGCACCTAAGGCCAGAGAAACCTCAAAGGGAAGACAAAAGCTTCCACCTCTGAGTCTTGGGAGATGGAAAGACTAATATAAGCCGTCATAGCTCAGTGGTAGAACATGTGGCTGTAAATCAAGAGATCCCTGAGATACCTCAGGGAATAAGTCATCCTCCACACAAATATTGGAAGCAACTAAGGGTAGAAACACCAAAATTACTAGGAATCATTCAACAGAAGCAAGGAAGAGACATAGAGGAGCTCAAAAAGCACCATTGGACCTTCAAGAAGGCGCCACCCTCACTCAGGTGGATTCATTCCTTGCTCTTTATTTTCTGTTTTCAGTTTTTAATGTTGTGTTTATCTATGTTTTGTGTCTCTACTTCATGATCATTAGTATGTAACCATGCCTTAAAGCTATGAATAAAATCCATTAATCCTTCACCTTTCTTAAATGAAAAATGTTTTAATTCAAAAGAACAAGAAGTACATGAATTTCGAATTTATCTTTGAATTTAATTTAATTATA
>NC_029773.3:53747690-53748642 GCF_000817695.3 Arachis duranensis
AGATGAGCGGGACTAGTAGCTTTTTGCTTCCGAACAGTTTTGGCATCTCACTTCATCCCTTGAAGTTCAGAATGATTGGCACCTATAGGAACTCAGAACTCAGATAGTGTTATTGATTCTCCTAGTTAAGTATAATGATTCTTGAACATAGCTAGTGTATGAGTCTTGGCTGTGGCCCAAAGCACTCTGTCTTCCAGTATTACCACCGGATACATACATGCCACAGACACATACTTGGGTGAACCTTTTCAGATTGTGACCCAACTTTGCTAGAGTCCCCAATTAGAGGTGTCCAGGGTTCTTAAGCACACTCTTTTTGCCTTGGATCACAACTTTATTTCTTTCTTTTTCTTCTATTTCTTCTCTCTCTTTTTTTTCGTTTTTTTTTTTGAATCACTGCTTTTTTCTTGCTTCAAGAATCAATTTGATGATTTTTCAGATCCTCAATAACAGTTCTCTTTTTTCCTCATTCTTTCAAGAGCCAACAATTCTAACATTCTTAAAACAACAAATTCAAAAGACATATGCACTGTTCAAGCATTCATTCGGAAAACAAAAGGTATTGTCACCACATCAAACTAATTCAACTGGTTTCAGAGATAAATTCGAAATCCTGTACTTCTTGTTCTTTTGTGATTAAAGCATTTTTCATTTAAGAGAGGTGATGGATTCATAGGACATTCATAGCTTTAAGACATGAATTTTAAATTTTATTAATTATGAATTAAGAACAAGACTCAAAAATAGATATAAGATGAGAAAAAAAAAAGAAAACAAAAAATTTTAAATAGGCTCCTAATGATAGAGGTTTTCACAGAGTTAGAACTCAACAACCTTGATTTTGAGAAGTGGATGCTCCCTCAAATTGAGAGGAGAATTTCTGGCGTTTCAGCTCTTGGAGTTCACGCCCCTGCTTCTCTTGTTCCTTCAGCAATTTGCAGAGCATGCAGTT
>NC_029773.3:53748749-53749210 GCF_000817695.3 Arachis duranensis
TGGCCCAGTAGCCAATTTCAGGAAATTCAGGGAGGAACTCCTGCGCCCTCCTTTTGATGGAGTTGTCTTGCATTTGTCCTTCCATTGACGTCTTGGTGATTGGATGTTCAATGGGTATGAATTCATCTACTCCCATCTTTACCCCAGCCTCTTTACAGAGCAAGGAGATCAAGCTTGGGTAAGCCAATTTGGCTTCAGTGGAATTCTTATTTGCAATTGTGTAGATCTCACAAGCAATCACATGATGAACCTCCACTTCTTTTCCAAGCATAATGCAATGAATCATCACTGCTCTCTTTATAGTGACCTCAGAACGGTTGCTAGTGGGCAATATGGAACGCCCAATAAAGTCTAGCCAACCTCTTGCAATTGGTTTGAGGTCTCCCCTCTTGAGTTGGTTTGGGACACCCTTTGAATTGGTTATCCACTTAGTTCCAGGGAGGCATATATCCTCTAGAACT
>NC_029773.3:53754826-53755839 GCF_000817695.3 Arachis duranensis
CATTTTCTTAGCATACCTCTATACCTCTCCCAGGCATTGTAAAGGGATTCATTATCCTCTTGTTTAAAGTCTTGGATGTCCAGCCTTAGCTGTGTTATCCTCTTTGGAGGGTAAAAGTGATTCAGGAATTTGTCTGATAACTGTTTCCATGTCTTTATGCTTGCTGTAGGTTGGTTATTCAACCACCTCTTAGCTTGATCTTTTACAGTAAATAAAAACAGTAATAGTCTGTAGACATCCTGATCCACCTCTTTATCACGTACTGTGTCAGCAATTTGTAAGAACTGTGCCAGAAACTCAGTAGGCTCTTCCTGTGGAAGCCCGGAATACTGGCAATTTTGCTGCACTATGATAATGAGTTGAGGATTTAGCTCAAAGCTGCTTGTTTTGATGGGAGGTGTACAGATGCTACTCCCATATGCAGCTGTAATGGGGTTAGCATATGACCCCAGAGTCCTTTTGGACTGCTCAATTCCACTTAGGTCCATAATGGATAAAGAGAAATGATATGGATTGCAAATAGATAAATTTTGTTTTTTTTTTTTGAATTAACCGAAAAAATAAAATAAAACAAAAGGAAAATAAAATAAAAGAAATTCGAAATTTAAAAGCAAATAAGATCAAAGCAAATTGAAAACTGAATCAATTAGTTAATTAAAAAGATTTTGAGATTAGCAATTAGAAAGATATGATTGAAAAAAAATTTTATGAAAAAGATTTGATTTTTGAAATGAGGAAAGAGAAAAACAACAAAATGACACCAAACTTAAAATTTTTAGAAAATAAAACACAAATTTTCGAAAATTTTAAAGGAAAAACACAAAGAGGACACCAAACTTAGAATTTTTACGGATCAAAAAGGGACTAAAGACATGCAAATTCGAAAATTAGAAGAAAAACAAAAGCATGCAATTGACACCAAACTTAAAATATGAGACTAGACTCAACTAAAAGACTCTAAACCAACAAAAATAAAACAGTCCTAATCTAAGCAACAAGATAAGCCGTCAGTT
>NC_029773.3:53756800-53780221 GCF_000817695.3 Arachis duranensis
TTCTGAGGCTGATTTGCCACGCCGGTTTGGGCCATCAAATCTCGGGCAAACTATGGACTACTATACATTGCTGGAAAGCCCAGGATGTCTACTTTCGAACGCCGTTGAGAGCGCGCCAATTGGGCTTTTGTAGCTCCAGAAAATCCACTTCGAGTGCAGGGAGGTCAGAATCCAACAGCATCTGCATTCCTTTTCAGTCTCTGAATCAGATTTTTGCTCAGGACCCTCAATTTCAGCCAGAAAATACCTGAAATCACAGAAAAACACACAAACTCATAGTAAAGTCCAGAAAAGTGAATTTTAACTAAAAACTAATAAAAATATACTAAAAACTAACTAAAATATACTAAAAACATACTAAAAACAATGCCAAAAAGCGTATAAATTATCCGCTCATCATGTAACCTGCAATTAATTTTCCTTTAGGCTGGTGGTAGGGTCAAGCAATCGATCTATTTATACTCCATAATTTGTTTATGCATGAACAAGATATATGCTGGGTAACTAGAATAATTGTTTATGCTTTTCATATTAAGTCTCCTGCAACTTAACCTGATGTTTCATGGTGTGATGCAAGAATCGGGTTTGGTTATGCACCATATATCTGTTCAACTTGATCCTTATGACTTGCTTAAATACAGAGGGCAAATATTATTTTTTCTTGATATGGATCATATCCAGTGATAGTGTGTGTAAGTTACTACTGGTTGCCACTAAATTATTTTGTTTTGGTTCAATTTTTCAAGTTTCATAACAATTCTAAGGTTTAATTTTATGTTTTGTGTTTTATATGATATCTCTTGCAGGTTTTAAATATTAGTGTATTTTTGCATATTTATATATATGAAACATTTTTAGAGGTTATTACTGACGGACTAAAATCCTTATTGAATGGGAAATCATTATTACAAAGTTGCATTTTTCTTTCATCACAATGTTAGTGCTAGTTACTACTGCTCCATGGATTTGAATGACATTATGTATGGTCTGTGTTCAATGGTGGACAAAGAAATTGGTCTCTCTTCCTTTTTCTCTATCTTCATTCTCCACTACTCAACTTGAAGCTTAATAATATTGTCTCTGGGTTACACTTAATTTCAAGTTTCTTAATGATTGGGTATCTATTACTTGTATAATAGCTGTGGCTCATTAAGCCACGCGTTATTCTCTCAATTAACCAGAATAAAAAAAGAAGGATCGGGGGTATTGCAAACACGTTACATTACATTCTGCCTTCTAATCTTCTCCCCTTGCCCGTGCGTTTCACTTCAACCCGTCCCTTCCTCTTTCTCCTTGAAAACCCAAAATCCCATTCTCTTCTTCGTTCTCTCCTCGATGACCCACTCCATTCTTGTGGTTGATATCATCGCTGGCTATTGACGCTTCCCGAGTAGTTTGATACCCCAGTTTCTGAAGAACATCTCTCTGAACCCCGATTTGAAAACCCTAACCAACCGAGGTATGCGGATTATTCATCTGGGAGAAAGGTTCTGGCATTGGCGACGGCGATGGTGAGTTTCAGCCGGGGAGATGCTCGCGATGATGGTTGACTACGATCTCTGTTGTGGGCTTAATATGCTCAGGGAAGTGAACAGCTTTGGTGATACATGTTCGGTTGAGATCTTAACCATCGCCATCCTCGTGCAGTTATTCTGCTGATCTCTTTGTTTGTCTGGTGCTGTATGTTTAAAGTCGGTGATTTAGGGTTTCCTTTGTGGGTTGGTGGTCTTTGATTTGGGGTTTGGCCAAAGAAGGTTCAACTGTAACTCTCTGTCACCATCCCTCGCTCTACTTGAAACCCTAATGGTGAAGGCGCTTTGTCTCTCTCATACTCCCAAACCCCATCTCTTCAACCCTATTTTCCAACTTTTAATTTGTATTTCTCTTTGATCTTGGCCAGTTTCTTCGTTGTTGGAACCACAAAAATGGAGGTATTCACAAACAGAACCTGATCGAAAGAGCTGAAACCATATCAAGCTGAGGATTCTCATAGCAGTGGTGAAGCCCTTAAGAATCATATGTTTATAGCTATTTTTATAATATATTCTATTGTATTCTGATTCATTTGTGTCTTCATAATTTTTTGGCATCTTGATTAGTTGGTTATATGAAAAAAAAATATTCCTTCCCTTTTTTATGATGTGTTTTCTCTATTTTGTATATCAGAGAGATCCAAAATCCTATGAGTCACGCAATCGAATGTGCTCGAAGCCTACACCTGCCTCCGAAAAGTTGTGAAGTAACCCTTCGTTACCTATTTCCTTCATTTTTTTTATTCTAATTTTTATCTCATTGAATTCATTTTTTGATGTGTTTCAGTGCGTTGAGTTGGTTTATCAGGTTGGAATATGTGGAGAGCATGGTAGGAGCCATCTTCTATTGCATTCTTTGCTCAAATTGGTCTTGACTATGTCTCATACTCTCCTTTTAGGTTAGATTTTTAGCTTAAATATAAGTTAGAGTTTTAAATGTTCAACTATTAAACTCAAATTTGAATACTCTTGCAGGGTTCTAATTGAAAGGCTTGCATACACCTTAAGTTGTAGTTTAAGAAATTTGTTAATCTGGTGTAAGAGGGATGAATGACTAGCTTCTGGTTCTTTTACTACTCTGTTGTTACAGCTCCTTTCAGTCCTTAACTATTTTGTTACATTTTAGCTTTTAGTCCTTTCTGTTTTATGTGAGCATTTGTTGTGGAGCTTCTCTTCACTATGTTTTTTGTATTTTTTTAAGTGCTTCTATTACTTTATGGTTTTGGTTACAAATTGATGCTGAAAGCTTGCAAAGAATTTGGCCTAATTTTACTATATTCAAGTATTGTTAGTTAGGTTGGGTCAGATAATTAGTGATACTCTGGATTCTATTTTCTCAAATAATATTCTGGCTTTATTTACAAAATGCAAATTTAAATTTGGCTTTATTAACAAACTTACAGTGGTTTCTTTTTATTTGGTCAATTTAGACTTCAACTCTAAATCTGATAACTTATTCTTCATTCATATGTGTCTATATTTTGGGTTGTTGTCTACGCTGCTATGAGCTTCAATTTAGATCTTTCTTTGTGGTTTCTAATTGAAATGATTGGTTGTTATTCTTGGTCTAATATAAGATAAGGTTATCAACACTCATAGGTAGGAAGCTTATTGGGAGGCTCCTCAAAATCTTTTCTTACCATGGTACACTCTAAACCCGACAACAATATAAGAAAACAGAGGAAAAAAGAATTCGTACCCCTTTTCTTTTTTCCCCACCTTTCTTATGTATGTGTCCTATTATGTTGTCTAAGTTGTGTGTTCTTACTGTTGGTATAAGTATTTTGATATTATCCCTTAAGAGTTCATTTATTTTACATATCTTGGAAATTTGTTAAGTTTAGATTTATATATTTGATCATTCCTCCAGTATATCAAGTGACTTTTGCAAAAAAGTTGAGCTTATCTTTTATCATACAATCCTAATCTTACCATAACTTGATCTATTATCATGTTTTGCAATTACTCATATGAGTGTTCCCGGTGCGGTTTGGTTCAGTTTTTGAGGGAAAAGCCATCCGATCCGATTGTTTAATTAAAGTGCGATTCGGTTTAGTTCGTTTTTTTGTCAAGGTCATCTGAACCAAACCAAACTAATTAAAATCGGTTTGGTTTGGTTCGGTTTGTTCGGTTTTTTCAATCAAATCAAAAAAAAATTCTACCATATTATTATGCAAAGTCATAACATTGAAATCGACAAACCGAAATAACACTTTTCTTATTGTATCGAAGTTTATATCATCTCTCTCAAAAAGAGGACCAACAATATTTCCAAAATTTTACAAATTTGGATAACACATATATAACTAGTTACATACTTAATGCTAAACTCTATACCAACACCAATGTTTAAATCTGAATCCAACCCATTAAAATTTGCACCATCTCTTGAAGAGAAGATTGAAAAAGGATGATGATGATCACTATGGAGAAGGGGCAGATGCTGATAAAATTTCTTAAAAGAGATTAGAAATAGGTCTTGGGGCTGCCTCTCCTGAGCTCATTAGCTCATTTATGGCACGGTGAAGGTTTGTCTTGTGCTTCTCACATAGCTTTGGCAAATACACTCATGCAAAAATTTAAATGTAAGAGGATTTAATTAATGTAATTAATATATATATTTTAAGGTGAATTTTATGGTAGTTATTATTCCTATAATTATGAAATTATGGTGATTATATATTTTGATGATAACACTTAAAAAGTATAGCTAAAATTAATGTTACATTTTTTTATTTGTTTGTATTAAAGTATTACAGTACCACAATACACCTATGCTAACATGACCATACTTAATAAACATGAAAATTAAAGAAATATAAACTTGAACTCAGAAGTAAGAACGGAAGCAAAACACAATAAAGGCATTTTAAATAAGTTAAAATTAGAACCATTTTAAAAAAAGTAAACCATTTGAAGACAACTTTAAATAAGCTAAAATTAAATTCATCACTAATCCAAAAAGAATGAAAACCTGTAGAAGTTTTCAGATCATCCTATGGCAACCAAACAATAGGCATTAGTAAGTTTTGAAAACACTCCAATTTCATAATTATTCTCAAATTGTAGTCCTGCAAGGAAATAATATACATTCAATATCTTATCTCAAAAAAACAAAAACGAGTTCTAGTAAGGAAGACTAAAGTAGGGAAGGCATATATGATTGCTTACTAGTTGCCATGATTGAGAATAACAGAGATCTTTAACCCAAATAAGCAGATTGAAGATCTGCAGTGAAAGAATGCGAGTTAGGAAAACAACATAAAGCATCCATGTTCTGTATATTAAAATTATGCTTCAAACCAAAAGCAGCTTTTCAGATATTATGATCAGTAAATATAAATTTGCTTGCTAACATCCATTCCATACAATGGGAACTGAAAAAACAACTATTTAGTAAATCAACAACAAATAAAATCAGAACTGAGAATAAAAATCTAACAACCCTCAACCAAAAAATCAGAAACAACAACCCTAAACCTATGAACCAAAATATACAAATAGAATTGAAAATCATGAATCAGAATCAACCCTAAACCCCTAAATCAAAATAGAATAAAAAGTTTAGAATTGAAAAACAAAATTAGAATCAACAACTCAACCATAGAATCAAGAACAACTCAACCAAGTATTAATTATAAATTAGAATCAATAAGAAAGTTAAACCAGAATTTAAAAATAAAAATAGAATCAGAACAAAAAAACAAACATGAGGCTTAGCCTCCATTACAGAAGATGATGGAGGCTTGGTAGGAACTGGGGTCGGTGGCTTGGTGCTGCTGGGAAGAACGTTCCTGGGCCGGTGCTCGCTGGCGATGCTGGGCGCTGCTGGGAAGAATGATGTTGCCTGCTGGGAACTGGGAAGAAGGCTTCGGTGTTGATGGCTGGTGGGACTGCGACTTTGTGATGGCGAGATTGAGAGCAACAGAGAGCAACTGCAACGGGCCGAAGGCTTCGCGGTGGTAGGTGGCTGGGTGCGCAGGTCGGCAGGTGTGGGGATTTGGAGAAGAGGGAGCGATGAGTACTGACTAGGTTAGGGATTGGGGATTTGGGGGTTAGGGTAGACGCTCACACCCGTGCAGTTTCGTTTGGCGGGTGGGGGTCTGGGTCACGCAGTTTCGTTTGGGGGTGGGGCTCCTTGGGGCAAGGGTAATGTTTAGGGTTTTTTTCTAACCGGTTCAGTTCGGTTCGGTTAGAATTTTCAGATTCAAAACCAAAAACTAAATCGAACCGCACAAAAAATAGTAAAATCAATTTTTTTTCGGTTTTTTCGGTTATCGATTAATTCGGTTTTCGATTTTTTCGGTTCGGTTTGACAGTTTAGTTCGGTTCGAATCGATTTTGAACACCCCTAGTTGCTCAATGTTCCAAATCCTGCTGTTCTTGACATTCCTGTTTGTGCATTGGAGGTGGATATTGGAATTATATATTATTATATAGATTGCCTAAAGATTAAGTAATACCATTATGAAAATAAGTTTGTTAGGTACTCATAAAGATTTTTTATGCATTTGAATGATTAATTTAAATTTTTAATTTAGTCAAAAGAAAAATACTACAAAAGCATTATGTTATTCTTTTGCATGTCATCAGATAGGACACTATTAGGATTTCATTATTAGAAATTCAGAAAACGGGTAAAATTATAAAGAACTTTATTCATATTTTTAGAGTTTTAGAAATATACTAACATGTTACCAATGAGATGTTATTCATAAGAAATCTTATTTGAATGGTTTCTACTCATTACAATATTGTGCAGTTAGTTGGAGATGATCTCTTGATGTCTAATGCAAAACGCTTTAAGAGAGCAGTACTAGAGTATGCATGTAATGTTCTTTTTCTTAAGGTAAGTGATTTAAATGGACTTTGACGGGGTTTCTTTGTTTAGTTCAAAATTATTCTCACTTTTTCTTCATAAAATTAATCATATTTTGTTAATAGAGATGTTTGGATATCCAGAGTTTGAAAAAAGTTATTTCTTTATACAATACATTAGAAGATAGAGTTTACAAGTTTTTTACCCATATTAAAAAAACTGTTGCATGGGCTATTTTTGATAAATTATTTTTTTAATTGCTATTTTGCTATTTTTATTGCTGTTCTTCCTCTGCCATGAATTTCTATTATTTAATAAACTTGAAAAATATATATTCCATAATTTAAAAGAATTGATAAGAACTAGATGAACATGGAGCAGTTTACTTTTTATTTGCTGCCTGACCATATGATGCTTTGATGAGATGGTTTCATTGTGATTTTAGAGTTTGTATATTGAAAACTTTTAATTAATATGCATGCTCAGGAGAAATCACTTAAAATGTTGTTGACATCTTAGGTCTCTCGTGCGTACTCTAATTAATTAGTTACTTCAATTGTATCTACTATATCATCATTGATCTTAATTACTTTCTTTTATCTTGCTCAGGAAACATAATTTCTGCCTTCCTGTCCTTGTCCCCAGTGTAAGTTTGATATATTTTGCCTTCATTCTTAACTATTCCTTTTTATGGGGCCATATTTTTGTCATTTTTTATTTGCATCAGATCTTCCTAGAGTAAAAAGGAAACAAGTGTCTTAATTAGGATGATGCAAAACACTAATTAAGTATTGCTTGTGCTGTTCTATCATTGGGTTTTAAGGTTTAACGGGTTTCATTGATATTTAATTTGATTATATGGTAATTAGCTCATTTTAGGTACTTAATTAATTACTTTGGTTAGATAAAGATAACTCTTTAATTATTTAAAATTAATTATTAATTTAAGACAAAAATATTCATTTTTCTTTCATGCTATTTCGATCTGTTTTTGCTTCCTTGGTTGAAGTGTGAAAAATTGTCTTGATTTCTGCCTGGATTGTTGCAAGTTGCTATAATATTCCTTCTCTTTTTTATGATGAGTTTTCTCTATTTTGTGTTTCAGAGAGATCCAAAATACTGTGAATCATGTAATCCAATGTGCTCGAAGCCTACACCAACCTTCAAAAGGTCGCGAAATAACCCTTCCTTACCTATTTCCTTCATTTCTTTATTCTAATTTTTATCTCATTGAAAGGGGCTGGTTTGTTTCTGATAAAACTATTTGGTGTTCTTGTGGGGTCCATGTTGAGTTTGCAGCTATCATTAACATTTTATTTCATCCCCCCTCCCAAAAGATTTAGACACAAAGGAATTGAGAGGAAAATTTGGTTTTGTTGCCCTTTTTTTTCAGTTACCTGTTCTTCAATTATGCAGTAGTTTTTGGGTTCAGAGATAAAATACTTTTGGGTAAGTTAAGTAAGACCACTACTTGCTTATTTTTTATATAAATTATTCTTTTGTTTTCTTTTGTGTGGGTTTATAAATTTTACCTTTTTATGATATGTGAAAGTTTATAAGTGTGTAAAAATAAGTTAATGTATTTATAGGATGCAATTGTATTCACTGGTTTATTGTTTTTTTTTTCTGATTTTATGGTATTTTATCTTCTTGATTATTTACTTTCTAAGTACATATTTTGTTTACCTCTCTTATGAAATAAAATTAGTAAGAAACTTATGGTTATTTGTTTCTCTCTTTTATTTATTTCTTTTTTCTATGTCTGAATCTTTTTTTCCTTCTGTTTTCTTGGGTGTTGAATTAAATAATTAATAAATGTTGTTGTTCTGTCTTTTTTTTTAACGTTTGCTTCAGATTGGAGCTATTTGTCTCTTATATTTCTAACTATTGAATTATGTCTTTTTATGCATTCAATTTCGAAAAACTATTGTGTTAAAACAGTGGAAAATTCTTTAAAAATCTATATGGTGTAATTTCAACTGTTGGGTTCCTTTATTTTCTTCTATTGTTTCTCTAATCTTTTGGTTTTTATCTTCTTGGGTACTTATTTTATCATTGCATATTTTGTTTCCCTCTATTTTGACGTGTTATGAGTGATGGGCGTGATGGATGATGATTTGCTTTTGATGGTCTGCTCTGGTTTTACAGTGGCAGCGGTGCCAATGCTAAATATGACTCTTCATTCATATTACTTTGTTTTTGTTATTTTTCATTTTATTTTTTACCTCTGTGCCTTATTATTTATATATAGGCGTGCATCACGATTTTTATTTGGAACCTGTTTAAAATATTTTCTCACTTTTTAGTGGGTCTTGGTTTTTCTTTTTTTTTTTTAAATAGGCCAATAAGATTATAATATATTAAGTCCTTTAAGCTATTAATGTGATTATTATGCTAAAATTATGCCATTTAAATATTTTCTTTGGTTTAGAGAATGTATCCATTCTTGCTGTGAAGAAAACAAAAGAAGTTTACTGAATGAGAAAAATAGTAGGCTTATATTAAAATTGTTGGATATTAAGTTTGCTTTTCTAATTTCTTTTTGTTGTCACGCAAAGGGTGCGAGATTGAAACAATTCTTTTTAGATGTCATCATATATTGTTACTAGGATTTAGAATGTTGATTTATATAATTGGTTGATAGATATTTAGCATTGCATAAGGGATCAATTCATGTTACTACTTTGTATTGTAATTACGTCAATGTACTCATTTGATCAGAAAATGTCCATTGATTTGGGAAAAAAGATATTTCTAGATTTTTTTCTCGTCTCATTAAACACCATAAAACGGTATATGGTATTCTTACTAAGTGTGCTAATATAAGTTATGTTTATCACATGCCATTACCAAATAGGCAAAAGATAAAAATTTATGGGGAGAATGTAAGGTACATTATTTAGTTGTTTAAATAAATAAATTATGTTCTGTGTTTATCACATGCCATTTAGTTTTTCGAGATGAGTAGTACTTATATAGTCACATGGCATGCTTTCAAATTAAAGGCAATTCCTAACCAAATACATACCATGAATGCCTTTAAGCTAGGGATGTTATTGCAATTAAGTTAAAGAGTTGAAATTTTATTTTGTTTGTTTTGATTTTTCATTTGTTTTTTGGAGGTTATTTATGGAGCTAAAAATACTAAAATATCTCCAATTATATGACGAACTTCCAAATTTTTTAATTTTATATTCTTTCCATTTCAAGATCTCAAATGTCTTCTTGTTCTTTGTTCTCAGTTTTGGTGTATTATTTGAAGCTTTTATTTTTTTTTCGTCTTCTTTATTTCTTTATTTAATTATACCTGATTCTATGTGAATGATTTTTTTATACCAAGCATCTTCACTGTATTGTTATCAATCTCGAGAGCTTTTCATTTCATTTTCTCTTTATACTATGCATCTTGACTGTTATTTTTTATTGGTTGGCAAGTATTTTGTTGGGGACTTGTGGTAACTATTTCATCACTTGAAATTGTTTGTATATATTTTTAGCAGGCAGCATGATTCGGTTAGAGACGAGTGAATAAATACAGTGGCATACGGGGAGAAAATTGATAGGATTGCTAACTTACTGATTTTCAGGTTTGTGAACGTAGCTTTGGAGCTTAATTTGTTAAACATTTTTACATGAATCTCTCATTTTTTTTCTTTCCTGCTTCTTCTCCAAGTAATGCAGTAAAAATGTTTGTGAAAGTGGATCTGATAGGGTCAGTGAATTTCATTTAAAAATGCAATGGTGGTGAAAAAAATCTAAAGTTGTTTCACAATTATACGACTTCTTTTAATTTAAAAAATTACTAAAGTTTATAAACTAGGAAAGGATATGCTGTCTTTCAGAATTTTAAAATCACAAGTTAGTCATTTTATACAAAATTCATGCATACAAAGAGGAGGACTAATATGCTAGCTTTTATTTGATATCTTCTATTTCTTTATGGTTATTTCTTTGTTATTTTTTGTGGGCATTCCTCTCTTTTGTTTAGTTCGTTCTCTCTTGATTGAATCTTTTATTTTTTTTAGTTTTTTGTTTCTATTGGGGTAAATAATGGGGTTGTTATTTCTACATGATATCCATGTTGATTTTATAGGTATCATAAACATTTTTTTTATTTTTGTTCTGAAATTTTGGACAAAAAAGATTTGAGTGAAATTTTGCTTTGTGCCTTTCTTATTTTTTTCATATTAAAATTATTTGTTGTTAGTAACCAAATTTTATTTGTATAAAATTAGTAAGAATTTGAGGTCCATGTTGATTTGACAAGTATCATGAACATTTGATTTTATTTTTCTTTTTCAGAAATTTTGCACACACATGAATTGAGAGTCAATTTTAGTTTTTTGCATTTTTTTTAATTCTGATTAACGCTACGTATCGTAGGTTAGTAGCCATATTTGATTAGTATAATAAGCGCTGATGTTGTGAATGTGGTAACTGGCATACACTTATAAACATAATTGTACACCACTTGAGTTTTACTTGGATGCTATTTATAAACTTTTTTTTCCTAACTCACCTGTTCTTTAGTTGTGGAGCAGCTCTTGGCTTTGGAGAAAAGGCTTTTTGGACAAGTTAAGTTATACTACTACTTGCTTATTTTTATATGAAATTTAAGGCATCAAATATTTATATTTGGGTGTCTCGTGTGCTATTTGGTGATGTTTGTGTGTTGTCAGGTTTGTTGGGAATAAGATGGGAAGTGAAAAGGTATCAAAAGACCCTAATAAACTAAAGAGGCAACTGAGTGGTTTCTTCGTTTAGTGCGAAAGGGTAAATCATTCTTCAGTCTTTACTTTTTTTTGCTATAGCATGCTAATTCTGAATGCATCTTGCTGGTTGTCTTGTGATTTATTGTGCATGATGCATCTTGTTTGGATTCTTTTAATTAAAAAAATTACCAAGGTTTAAAAACTAAGAAAGGACAAACTGTTTTTCAGAATTTTAAAATCACAAATTAGTCATTTTGTACAGAATCCTTTATTTGATATCTTATGTATTTTTAAGGTTATTTCTTTGTTATTTTTTGTGGGCCTTATTCTGTTTTGTTTACTTTTTCATTTCTTTATTGAATGATCTATTTTTTTCTGTTTCTACGGGATAAATACTCGGAATTGTTATTAATATGAGTTCCATGTTGATTTTATAAGTATCATAAATATTTTTCTTTTTCTGATTTTTGCAGTGAAAGGAATTCATACTTAGATTTATATTCTTGCCTTTTTATTTTTTTCTTCTAACTAAAATTTTGTTTTTTAACTTAGTAACCGAATTTCATTTGTATAATTAACACTGTTGTTGAGAATTTTATAATATGCTGACTTTTATTTGATATCTTCTCTCTCTTTAGGATTATTTCTTTGTTTTTTTGTTTGCCTTACTCTCTTTTGTTTATTTCTTTATTTTTTGATTAAATGATCCATTTTCTTATTTTCTGTTTCTGTGGGAGTAAATGCTCGAAATTGTTAATATGTGAGCTCCATGTTGGTTTTATAAGTATCATGAACATTTTTTTCTTTTCTAATTTTTTTGTATTGAAAAGAATTTATAGTCAGGTTTAGATTTTTGCTTTTTTATTTTTTTCTTCTTAGAATTGTTATTTGTATGAGGTCCATGTTGATTTTACAATTATCATCAATATTTTTACCATTTTTCTTCTTTTAAAATTTTGTACACAAGAATTGAGAGTCAAATATAGTTTTCTTTCCTTTGTTTTTTAATTCTAATTAACCCTGATTATGTTTTTTTAATGTTTATTTTTAGAGAATTTTTGAAACATTTTTACAAGTGATACATTTTTATGCATTTAATTTCAAAAAGCTTGTGTGTTAAAAAAGTGGAATATTCTATATTTTGTTGTCGTATTTTTTAAAATCAAATTAGTGAGAAGGTTATTCTTATATGTTACTCTCTTTTGTTTATTTCTTTTGACTACGACTATTTATAATTATCTCTATAATTTGGTTTCAATTTTCATGCATTTTTTAAATTAGGAGTATGTGGTTGGTCTTAAACAATGCTCTGTTGAGGAAAGAGGAGCATCTTTCTTTGGAAGAGGTTGAAAAGATCCTTGATGCTGGAATTTGATAAATTTTATGAGTCTCATGGTTCTGGGACGAGTTTGCATGTTAAATGAGATGGTTGTCCATGCCAGTTAACTAGAGCTACTGATTCGGACAAATAGGGCATTAGATATTTTGGTTGTGTCCATGTAAGTACTTCATATTTTGGGTTGTAATGTAGGAGATGTGTGGATTAAGATGTTTTCATCTTCTGTATAGAATGCTTTGTGCATTTTTATTAGGTTTATTTCTCATGTAATTGATTAAATGTTAGGGTGTGGAGTGTGGACACTATTATTAGCCGGTAGACAAATTAATTGTGCAGTCCTTTCTGTTTGTACTTCAGTTATTTCTTTGAAATTCAATAAAGTAAAATAGCTCTTTTATGATGTTAAAATCTCATTCCACATTTTAGCTTATTGCTTTACCTATTTGCTTTTGGCAAGTGAATGTTTTATAGGATCAAGTGAATGTTTTATAGGATTTAGATGAATGCATGTGCATGCTTGAATTGTTATGCAATTTCTCTATATTCAACAATTTGTAACTGATCCTTTGTTAACTATTTTTTAGATGGATTTCTTAGGTATATGTTGGCTAAATTAATTAGTTAATTTAGCCTAAGTGACAAAATAGTATATTTTTTGTTTTAACTTTTTATATTGACACTTTTAATTTTATCAGAGTTATGCGAAAAATGTTTGATCTATGAAATGTTTATCCTGCTCGAGTTTTGGCTTTATTTTTCACATGTTCTATTTTTGCTCTCAATTAAAGATTGAATTCTTAATCTAAATATATACATCATATCTCAATTTTGTGATAGGGGTATTATTGATATTTTAATTTTCTTTGTCCCATATTAATAAAATTAAAATTTATTTTTTAAGATATTTTTAGGAGGGCAATACGAATACACTTCATGTTTATTTTATGTTTGTTTTATTATTATATTTCAATTTATGCCACAAACTAATGATTATAAACTTATAAAATTAGTTGTTAATTAGGACGACTATATTTTTTATTTTTTATATTTATTTAATATTTTGTAGTTTTTTAAATTGAATTAATTAATTTTTGAAACACACGATTAAGAATATGTTAAATATTATGTTGGTATAATTATACTAAAAGAAAATGATAATTCAAATTTTGAATTGGTATGTCTATAAAGAAAAATAATTTAATAGTTAATTAAAAAAAACTTAATAGTTACTTTTATTTTTATATTACAATAAATGTATTTATTAAATTTAACATTTGTTTTTAAATTTAGTTAAAATTTTTCTTAAAAGTTGTCAATTCAAAAAGATAATTAAAAGAAACAAATTAATGTTAAATTATTTAAAGACATAGGTATTTTTTTATTATAATTTTACAGGCGATAATATTTTAGTAAGTGTCGAATTTTATCGTGTCTTTTGTTAAAAATGATATAATTGAGATATTGTTTATTTTTTTAAGTCAATATATGTTACACGTTTTTTTAATAAAATAACAATAATTTTTTTTTAAACATAATCGAATAAAAAAATTTAGCAAATAGAGATCTTCCACCCGTGCATAGCACGGGTCTTCTGCTAGTTCAAATAAAGTGTTAGATAAAAAAGAGTAAAGGGAGTGAAAATTTGTGAACGGTCAAATCTCCATGGACTCCAAAAGAGCATAATTTGATCAAATTCTCTCTACAAAATATGTCCTACACAACTTCTAGTCAACATTGGAAATCATATTCTATTTTGTTCAGAAGACGGTGGTGGGTTGGAAGAACCTACGATGACCAGACGAAGACGATGGTGCCTGAGCACGTGATGGACGAGGGCATGAGCACGATGGAGCAGATGAATACCAAGGACTGATGCGCCGAGCTCGAGGAAGAAGAAGTTGTGATTCTTGAAGGAGGAAGAAGTATGGACGACCAGACGATGATGGTAGTGCCTGAGCGCGACGGACGGTGACAGTCGTTGTAGATAGGGAAGCTACTAATTTCAAAAACCAGGCCCTTAGGGCTTGTCTCAAGCCATATAGAGCTCAATTTAATTTGCAGACTTGACAAGAGTTGGAAGATTCAAAGCCCAGAGGTTATTGCATATAAACCAACTCAGATAAATCGCCATTTAAGGATGCGTTGTTAAAATCAAATTGTCGAATTATCCATTTGTGAGTGAGTGCCAAAGTCAAAATTATTCTTATAGTCACAGGCTTAATGACAGGTGCTAACACCTAATCAAATAACCTAGTTCCTTTATAAATGAGGTTAGTAATCTGAAAGGAAAGTGTTTTGAACCAAAGGCTACTTACCCTAAAAATTAATTAAAAGATGACAATTTAAATATTTAATCATATTTATTTAGAACAAGTATGAATAACAATTTGACAACTAAGATACTCGTTCACGATTCTAAATAATTTTTTCAAAAATATAGATTTCTTAATTTACTTTTATATTTTAAAGTTTTAAATATGTCCACCTTTTGTGTAGCATACATGAAAGTAATATATTGGCTACAATTTGAGAATTATTTTTTCAAAGGATTAGAATTAGGGTTAGGGATTTAGGGTTAGGGTTAGCGTTTAGGATTAGTGTTAGGATTAGGGTTAGGGATTAGGAGTTAGGATTTGGGGTTAAGGTTGGGGTTTAGAGTTAGGGATAGGGGTTAGGGTTAGAGTTTAGGATTAGAATTAAAGTTAGTATTTAGGGTTAGAGTTAGGGTTTAAGATTAGAATTTAAGGTTAGATTTAGGATTAGAGTTTAGGATTAGAGTTAGAGTTACAGTTAATATTTAGGGTTAGAATTAGTGTTTAGGATTTGGGTTTAAGTTTAGGGTTTAGGATTAGGGTTAGGGTTTAGAGTTAGGATTTCTTATTGAGCAAATAGTGAGAAACAAAACCAGTACTTAATAGGCAAAAATCTAATTTGAGAATTGTGTCCTATACATTGATTATTATTGAACTTCACAAACTAATGTTGCTTCAAGAAAGGGTGTCGAAGGCCTGTGAGAGTTACACGCACACTATTCCTGGCATGATATTAGTGAATTGTTTTGGCTTACTAAGATTTTGTTAAGTTTTTACCGAAGTATAACTTTTTTGGCTTTTGATATATTCATTGTATTAAGAACTCATTATTTCTCATACCTTTAGTCACTCTCTAGCAGAACGTTTCTTGCTAAAACAAAAAATAATTGTCTTCTGAATTCAATACATAAAAGAAAAAATATAAACTCGATTGGGATCAAATTGTGCATGGTAGTGTAAACGAGCCAAAAGGAAACTTTTGTATTGAATGATAAGCACTAGAATCACCCTTGATTAGGATATTAATAATATAATGGCAATTAGGTCGAGACTATTCCTGAATTGAGGGATCAATTTTTTCATATAAAGCATATGCTTGAACATATCACCCCAGCTTTGTGTGGATACCATATTGGTTCCCACTTATTTGCTTCTCTCTTCCTTTTGACCAAATTTTCCTATATTTTTCTTTCTTAGGTTACAAGTTCTAGCCAATAGTGGCATTGACAGTTTTGGTTTTAGCTATATGGGCGTTAGCAAAAAGGCAGGATAAGTGTTTGGACTCGAAAGACTCAACTCTCATTGATGGTGTTATTGGCCATTATTCTTACTTCAGTGTATATTCAATTTTATCGAAAATAGCGAGACCTGAAATCGTGATCTCTTAGATAAGTATGGAGAAATTATGTCATTTGAGCTATAACTCATTGATAATTTTGTTGTTTATTATTGTTAGTCGAAAACTATTTTCGACTAGGATAAGCTAATTCAAAATATTGAAGAGATGATAAGGATGGAAGCAGAGGTCGAAAAGGTGCATGTGCAGGCATTAATTGGGAGTTACTCGACACGGACTCGATATCAGACACCTTATTAAATCGAGCAAGCATGGTTGAGCAAACATTTGGATGAGAAATCGAATAGTTGCTCGAGTAGAGAATCGAGCGATTACGTTAAGTAGAGGAATTGAAGGCATTCTCCAAGTGAGGAATTTATGGGTAACGTCTATGGGCAGAAGAGCGGGAACGGTTACCTAAGAATCCACATACAAGGCAGTGTCGTATAATTAAGGATCAGTTACAAACATGGGTTATAAATATTAGAAAGTTTTAGGAAATAGAGGTTGGAACTTTGCTTCAGAAATTACTCACGCACACTCACATCCCAGAGACTTTCTAAGTCTGCTTCGAGTCAATTTTCTGTAGGGTTCCTTCCATATGTCTTTATTTTTCATTTACATTTCTTGCAAACTTTATCTTTCAAGCAAGTTTATCTTTCAAGCAAATTTATGTTTCAAGCAATGTTTATTTTTCGAATTCAATTTACATTTCAGTATCTTTAATTTTTATGTCCAAAGTCCTTTGATTTAATTGAAGGCATCTTTACTGCTTTCTTTAAATTTCAATGCAACTCTTTTCAATTTCAGTCAAATTTCCTTTTTGAGTTCTTCATTTTCCACTTCTTTTATTCTTTTACAAATTTTAATTTAATCTCTATTCTGATATTTGTCTAATTCGAGACACTTTGATGCACTGATAGAAAACTGATAGACAACATACTAGTAATTGTGCAATCTGTGGACTTGACTTCACGTTCGGAAGGTGTAATTGGAAGTGAAAGTATAGCAGTTACTACTGTACAAACTGGAAGTGTCGGATGTAACACTCGTCCACGAGGTAATTTTCCACCAATCCAGCCTCCATTAACCACTGGATGGCCTCCTTATGGCCTACATCCTGGTTATACTCCACCAGTGAGTGGTTTTGCTCCTCCTATTCATTTTGGAAGTATAAATGGAGTGAATAATCCTCAAAACCCACAACAATATTTTGAGTATTCTCGTGACTATAATGTGGGCTCTACATTGAATGCTTCTAATTCCATGGCAGTATATCGACAAAATGTAGAGGAAAGTCATAATGACTTAGTCAACTTGTTGACTCAACAAAGGACCACAATTCTAAATCCTATGATGGCTGATCACGAATCAAAATTTGAACACCTTGCTAGACAAGTCGAGCGAATTGCTCGAATTGTGGAATATAAGGAAGGTGAAAGGCATGATGCCAGAGGGAATAATGAAGGATTCGAAAATGTGTTTCAAAATGAAAACAATGCTTTAAACAGAGAAAATCCTCAGATAGTTCCTCGTGGTCAAGATGCATGAGGTTCTAGCCAGATTACGTGCTAATCATGGTGGTGAACGTTATCAAGTCACAAGAATTGTAGAAGTGCTTAATCGAGTTGGGTTGAATGTTAGTTTTATGAATCGATCCCATTTTGTGTCTGCTTTCCCTCAAGTTGTTCAAATGGCTGAAGTGCCAAGAGGGGTGAAAAATCCAAAGACAATCACAAAATTTGCAGGAGAAGTTGAAGAGTCAACCACTGAACATGTAGCTCAATATTCGGTTGAGATTGGAAATTTAGCCAATGATGAGAATTTAAAAATGAAGTCTTTTCCTCCTTCATTAACGAAGAATACATTTACTTGGTTTTTGAATCTCAGACCAAATTCGATAATGACATGGAATCGGTTGAAAACTGCTTTTCACGCTCAATTTTATCAAGGGGAATTGAATGTGGCAGTTACTGATCTAGTTGCTTTGAAACATGAGGATGGTGAAACCATTAATGATTATATGATACATTTCAAAAATGCTAGAAGTAGATGCTATGTGTCATTACCCGAGAATGAAGTGGTGAAAATAGCAGTTATGAGGTTAGGATTTTATATGCGTCGAAAGTTGCTTAATATGCATATCCCTGACTTAGCCCATTTGGCTGAAAAGGTTCTTCAGGTCGAACTCATGAAAAAAGAAAAGGGGAAGCATAGGAATGAGCAGAAGTTAAAGAGTAAGCCTTTTACTCGAAAAGAGAAAGTCACTTATGTGACTATGGAGTCCTCAGAGGAGGAACTCGATCTCGAGACAGAGGTCGATTTGGCCGAACGTAAGAAAGGTCCTCCATATGTGTGCTCCCTACTTAAAATGATCCCTAGTAATGAGAAGTCGAATAATTCAAAACTATAAAGTGGGAAAAATATAGTTTTGATATTTCAAAATCTAATAAGATTTTTGATGTGTTGCTTAAAGATAAATAATTAATTCTTCCTGAGGGTAGAATCTTAATTTCGGTGAAAGATTTAAAAGGAAAACTTTATTGTAAATTTCACAAACCAACCAATCATTTGACTAACAGTTGTTTTTGTTTCAGGGACTTAATTTAGGAGGCTATAATGGAGGGACGATTGAAGTTTGATGATGGGAAGAAAGAAATGAAAGTTGATGTCGATCCTCTCGATGCTGATGCTAGTTTTTTCTACCCAGGTTTCGGAGTGAATATGGTTGGTATGTCTTATGAATTCGATGTGGCTCTAGACGATTTCGATTCACAAGTTCGATCAGTATATCCTCAAGCAGGGGATGGCTTGCTAGATTTCTTGGTACAGCAAAAGATCAAAGATCGAGATGTATCTTTATGTCTACGATGTAATGTTGTATTAGATGCTGAAGCTGCAGCGATTTTCAAGAAAAAAATGATAAAGAAGTAGTTGGCTCACAGAGAAAAGCAAGCTCGTCAAAGGCAGCCAATTCGGCGTATAGAGGGTTAAAGTTCCAAGACCCCACAGTCAAATGTCGTTGCACCATTGAGCCACTCCCAGGCTATAGGTGTTCAATGGATTCGAAATTGTCAAGAATTCCAGAATCTAGATGCTCTCTATTGGCAGAATCCGTGATTGGGACATCGAGGGCCTCCTCAAAATCAGTATCCCTATCATCGTGGTCGATCCAGAGGATATCCAAGGGGTAGAGGAAGGAGGAATCTTAATCAAAACAAAAAACCCCAATCAGACAGAGGCAAGGGGGCAACGCCTTCAGTGCATTCTCGAATAGTCTTCCCTGCTGATGGAGAGACATGTCCAAAGGGAAATCTTTCTCCTACAAAGTTGGAGAAAGGAAAGGCAATAGCTCCTTCTCCAGGCAAGAATAAAGGCAAAGAGGCCCGATTTGGATGAGGAATACTTTGAGGAAGGAAATGATGAGATGGTTGGAACTATTTCAATTATTCCAACTGATTATTTGGGTGAGTATAAAGGAGATCCCGAGGAAGACTATGATATGGAAGATGAAGAAGCTTTATCTTTCATCCGATATGAGAATGAACTAGGGTATTTCTTGAGGCCTACTGAAAAGCAAAAATCTCATCTCTGCCCACTCCATATTACTACTAATTTGAGTGGGATCAAGGTAAAAAAAGTTTTGATTGATGGTGGAGCGGCCATAAGTCTCCTACCAGAAAGGATGCTGATGAAGGTTGGAAAGCATCATGATGACTTGGTTCCCACCAATATTGCTGTAACAGACTTTAATGGTTCTTTTACTCTAGCAAAAGGTTTTGTTACTTTAGGGGTGAAGGTGGGGTAATCCGAGTGAAACACTATGTTCGTGGTGGTGCCATCGAAAGCAACTTAAAATGCTTTATTAGGTCGAGATTGGATCCACGGAGTTAGAGCTGTATCATCTACTATGCATCAAAGTGTCCTCCTTTGGACAGAAGATGGCAAGCCTGAAGTTGTTAAGGCAAATTCAAATCTTTATGTCGAACAACTGCATGTCGACTTCAGGATGTATAGTCCGAAGCTAAAGCCTTTGAATGTTGGCAGGGCTTTGAATTCTTATAACTGCGAGGGTTGCTACTTGTCTTCGAAAGGTTTAACCGTGAAATTGTGCCATCCACATCTTGTAAAACCTGATTAATTAACGGCTGATTAACCCATAAATGAGAATTTATTCTAGAAAGCCCAAAATGTGATTTTTATGGCTAAATGTGATAGAGGAGATTGAGACGAGAATTTTGGTACCAATTTTATAGAATCCGGACCATGATTGGACCGAACCGGCCAAACCGGGCCAACCGGACCCAAAGTAGGCCCTTGGCCCAACTAAACTAAACTAAAACCCTAGTTTTCAGCACTCTCTCTCCTCACTTATCACTCAAACACGTTGGAAATGGAGGCCACGGAGGGAAGAACACTCTCTCAAGTTCTTTCTCTCACTTGATCTTCAAACCACCATAACTTTTGATCTATAGCTCCGATTGCCGCTCCATTTGCGGCCACGTGTTCACTGCGGAGAGCTCTACAAAACCCATACAATTAATTTTGAGGTACGCCACATTTTGCTCTTCGAACTTCTAGCCTTGATTTCGAGTTTCATGAGCAAAAATGTTGAGATTTTGGGCTATTTGATGTTATAGGACCCAACTCTCTTGAAGGAAAAGGTTAATCTTGTCTCCTTGGACCTTGAGTGTGGTAAGATTCTCAACCCTAGTGTAATTTGTTGTTCTATGATGTTTGGGTATTGAGATGTTGTGTATGGGTATGATGATTGTGGCTTAGGTTGTGTATGTGTGAATATTGGAGCTTAATTGGTGACTTTGAAAAGCTTGAAAAGGGTTTGGTGGTGAAAAATATGTTCTTGGAGGTGTTGAGGCCTTGAGAGCTTGAGGAAAAGTGGTTTGGAAGTGCTCCGGTTGAGCTTGGGAAATCGGCTAAGGTATGGTCTCGGTTTCCCGTATCTAATATGTAATGTGGTAGGAAATACTTAGGCTAGAGGCCCTAAGATAGGCATTGAATTGTTGATGTTGTTGAATGGTTGATATTTATGATGTGGTCATATATGTGATGATGATTATTAATGCCTTGATGGTATGATGTATGAGAAATATGCATGTAGTGATATATGCTTGATGATTTATTATGGTTGAATTGTGGGTAGAACCATGATTGATGGTGAGTATGATATTGATTATGTACAATGATGATTTATTGGAATTGGTATTGTTGAAAATTGGCATGAGGAAGAGTATATGATATGTCAATGTATTTGAGTTTGAGCCACTTAGGTGAAGTGGGATAAAATGATGGGATAGTGATTTTGTAAATTGTGGTAATGCGTCAATGTGTGAGCTGAGGAGGCTTGATGTTGAATTTGATATATTTTGATTGATTTCAAAGAAAAGGGATGAAATTGGCATGTTTTGATTGATTTTGAAAAGAGTTGAAAATGGCTTGTTTTGAAAATGGTACTTTGTGGTTTTGTATGAAAAACATGGTTTTTGGGCATACTTTGACGGGACATAACTTGGACTACAAGTCTCTGTTTTGTACCAAATCTATTTAGAAATGAAATTGGATCCGGGATGTCCATGCCGTTTGAAGAACGGGTGAAAAATGAGGAAGTTATGTCCGTCGGAAGATTGGGGGTTGAATCTGTGAATTCTGTAGTTTTTAACTTAGAAAATTTTTAGCAGAATGACCCCTCGCGCGTAGGCGCACTTGGCGCGTACGCGCCGTTCTTCTCGAAAATGCCCTCCACGCGTGCGCGTGATGTGTGCGGACGTGCCAAATGTGCTGCACCCAATGCCCAGCCATTTTCCAGAGAGTTGTGCCAGAACTGTACTAGTTTTGTGCCTGGGCGACGAGAGCACCCACGCGTACGCGTGGCTGACGCGTGCGCGTCGCTTGGCTATTTTTCAATCCACGCATTAGCGTGCATGACGCTTACGCGTCGATGACTTTTGTGGCCATCCACGCGTGCGCGTGGAGTGCGCGTACGCGTGGCCCTGTTTTCATCCCAAAGTTGATTTTTGAGTTTTAAAAGCCAAATCTCATACTTCTAAGCCTCTGATCTCACCATTTATGTCTTAAATCATTATGATATGCCTAGCAATGGGAAAAGGAGCTAGGGGTAATGGTAACTTGCGAGTGAAGCAAGGGAGAAATGAATGATCAATGAGGATCAAGCATGATTAGGTGAGATGCGGAGGATGGTGGTGGAAGTGCTTGTTATGCCATGGGCCGAAGGGCCGTAATTGTTAATGAAATGGCTGGTTTTGAATTTAACCGTGGGCCGAATGGCTGGTTATGGATTTAACCGTGAGCCAGATGGCTAGATTATTGCCGTGTTACGGCGGAGCCATGATTATGACCAAGTATAAATGCATATATGCTGTTGAATGAATTGTGAATGTTGCACTTCCACTGTTGGAGATGAGAGTTTCTCGGGAAGGAAGCAGTGGCTAGCCACCATGTGCTCCAGGTTGAGACTCGAAGCTCTTCTGACCCTATGTCGTAAGTGTGGCCGAGCACTGTGAAAGCCCCGGATGAGCTCGCCCCCGTAAATATTCACCAGTGAAGGTGATGGATATAGATCATGATTATGATCAAGTTTATGATGAGTATAACTCGAGTTGGGGATGCGCGACAGAGGGACAGTCCAATGGTTAGCTACCAAGACTTATCAGGTTGTCTCTATAACCGACAGATGATATCATCAGCCACTAGGGACAGGCATTCATCATATGCATACTATATGAATTGTTTGAGATTGCCTATTTGACTGCATATTACTTGCTAATTGTCTAAATGCCTTATCTGTTCCTATTTGTATATCTCTTGTTTGATATAACTGTGTTTGCTACATTATACTCCTACTGGTGGTTGGGAGGTCTGAAGGAATTGGAAAGGGAAGTATTAGTTAGACTGAAGAATCTTTAGTTAGATGCCCTTTATGGTTTAGCTTGTTTATAAGCTTTTGAATTATCTGGAGGAAGTTCTAGGATTGCCTTCGGCTTTCCTCTATTATTATGTATTACATATGTGGAAGCTGTTACCATGCTGGGGACCTCTGGTTCTCACCCATGCGGATTTTGTGGTTTTTAGATGCAGGACGTGAGGTTTTCCGCTGAGGCATGCTGGAGACTTCTAGATTTGCGAAGATCCTTTGTTCTCAAGACTATGATTTGGTTTATATGTTTGCTTAGATACTTTTATCTCCATTAAATAATACAAACTGTGATGACTCCTCTTATGGGAGATTTTAGAGAATAGGTTTCTGTATTTGTGTCCCTTTGAGTTTCCTTTGGGGTTTCCTTATTTTATCATATGTATATATTGCTATGCTCGGACCGGTTATCTTCACAGCCA
>NC_029773.3:53780256-53830463 GCF_000817695.3 Arachis duranensis
ATATATAATCACGCGTTGGTTATCCTTGTTCGTTACGTTATCGATCGGTGTGTTGCGCTTTTGAGTTGCGATTTTTGTTTACCCCTTTTTCTACAAAGGCTCCTAGTTATAATCAATCATTCATACTACTATATGTACTAAATTTTTATTTTAGAGGTCGTAATACCTTGCCATCTTTGAATTATGACTTAAGCATAAGACTCTGTATGGTAGGTTGTTACATTATGGTATCAGAGCAGTTCGTTCCTGTAGAGCCTGAGGGATGGACTGACTATGCTTCTGTGCATTCTCTGTGTGTGTGTGTTATGTGCTATTTGTATATATGCTTGATATAATTGGCATAAATGTTCATGAGCATGCATTTGGGACTTTGAAGCACTAGACTTCCGATATTGAGACTGATCAACTTAATATCGATTATTTGGTGTGTATAGGGACCAGATGGCGCCTCGTGGATGCGGTAGAGGCCGTGGAAGAGGTCGTATGAATGCTCGTGCGCTGGAGAATAACCCTAATGACCCGGTGAACTTTATGACTGCGTTGGAGAACATGGCTGCTGCTATGCAAAACACTGCTGAGGCTCTTGGTCAACAGATGAACAACCATGGTAATGATGGAGGTGGAGTTCAGGGCCCGATGACACTGGCAAACTTTTTGAAGGTTAATCCGCCTAAGTTCAAGGGAACTACTAGCCCAACTGAGGCTGATACATGGTTTCAGGCTATAGAGCGAGCATTGCAAGCACAAGTGGTACCTAAAGGACAGCGTGTCGAGTTTGCTACCTATATGCTCACCGGTGAAGCGTCGCATTGGTGGCAAGGTATCTGACGTCTTCTGCAGCAGGGTGATGACTATATCACCTGGAATGTCTTCCAAGAGGAGTTCTATAAGAAGTACTTTCCGACTTCTGCTAGGAAGGCCAAGGAGCTTGAATTGTTACAGCTGAAGCAGGGTACCATGTCCGTATCTGAGTATACTGACAAGTTTGAAGAGCTGTTCAGGTTCTCTCGTATGTGTCAAGGGACTCCGGTGGAATATGAGGAATGGAAGTGTGTTAATTATGAAGGAGGACTCCGGAGTGACATTTTCAGTTTAGTGGGACCAATGGAGATTAGGACTTTCTCCGAGTTGGTAAACAAGTGTAGGGTTGCTGAAGAGTGCGTAAAAAGGGGAACCGCTGAGAAATGGAGTCACAAAGGATCATTCCCACAGAACCGAGGGAAGAGCTTTGCACTTAGAGGTCCGCCTTTCAAGAGGGGAAGCTCTTTCAGGAGGCCCAACAACAACAACTCCCAAGGGAAGAAGTTTGGGAAGCAGCCTCAGAATGATCAAGCTTGTACTAGATGTGGGAGTCACCATCCGGGACCACCATGCAATGCCGGATGGGGTTTGTGCTACAATTGTGGAAAGGCGGGGAATAAAGCCGCAAGCTACCCAGAGAAGCAGAAATAAGGTGCTGGAAAAGCACAACAGACTGGTCGGGTGTTCACCACCTCAGATATAGGTGCCGAGGGATCTGAGACACTCATTCGAGGTAACTGTGAAATGGCTGGTCAAACTTTAAATGCTTTATTTGATTCGGGAGCATCGCATTCATTCATTGCATTTGAGAAAGCCCATGAGTTAGGATTGAAGATTGTAACCTTAGGTTATGACCTAAAAGTGTAAAATGCTACCCATGAAGCCATGGTGACTAGGCTAGGATGCCCGAAAGTTTCCTTTAGGTTCAAGCAGCGTGATTTTGTTCATAATTTAATCTGCTTACCGATGATCGGTCTTGATCTTATCTTGGGATTGGACTGGTTATCTGAGAACCATGTCCTGCTTGATTGTTCTACAAAGTCGGTGTACTTTATGCCGGAAGACACAGAAGGACCGGTCGTGGTGAATAATTATTACTTGAATCGATGATGGTGAACTGTTCTGGAATCGAATGTCAGGGTATCCTGTTGTTAACCGCGGGCGTTTCGGGTGATGATCAAAGGTTGGAACAGATTCCGGTTGTGTGTGAGTTTCCGAAAGTGTTTCCCGATGATATTGATGAATTTCCACCTAACCAAGAAGTTGAGTTTGCTATTGAGTTGGTGCCCGGGGCGGGACCAATCTCAAGAGCTCCTTATAGGATGTCACCGTTAGAGATGGACGAGCTAAAGTCTCAGTTAGAGGATTTGTTGGGTAAGAATTTCATACGACCAAGTGTCTCTCCGTGGGGTGCGCCAGTGCTACTAGTAAAGAAGAAAGATGGCAGTATGCGGCTCTGTGTGGATTACAGGCAGCTGAACAAGGTCACAATAAAGAATAATTACCCATTGCCGATAATTGATGATCTCATGGATCAGTTACAAGGAGCTGGAGTTTTCTCCAAGATCGATTTGCGATCCGGCTATCACCAGATAAGGGTGAGGGGTGAGGATATCCCTAAGACCGCTTTTAGGACTCGTTATGGTCATTACGAGTACACTGTGATGTCTTTTGGATTGACGAATGTTCCTGCAGTGTTTATGGATTACATGAATAGAATTTTCCGTCCATTTCTGGATAAATTTGTTCTTGTCTTCATTGATGACATACTGATTTACTCCAAGACTGAAGAAGAGCATGCGGAACACTTGATGATCGTGTTGCAGATTCTAAAGGAGAAGAAAATCTATGCAAAACTGTCTAAGTGTGAGTTTTGGATGAGTGAGGTGAAGTTTTTGGGCCACGTGGTGAGTAAGAAGGGAATAGCCGTAGATCCAACTAAGGTGGAGGCTGTGATGGATTGGAAGCAACCAACTACAGTAACAGAGATAAGGAGTTTTCTGGGCTTAGCTGGCTATTACCGAAGGTTTATCAAGGGCTTTTCACAGATAGCTTTGCCAATGACCAAGTTAAACCGCAAAGACACTCCGTTTGTTTGGACTCCTGAATGCGAGGAGAGCTTTCAGACATTGAAGAAAAAGTTGACCACTGCACCTGTGTTAGTGTTCCCTGAGCCGAACGAGCCATTTGAGGTGTACTGTGATGCCTCACTAATGGGTCTAGGGTGTGTGCTGATGCAGCATCATAATGTGGTGGCGTATGCCTCACGACAGTTGAGACCTCATGAAGTTAGTTACCATACGCACGATTTGGAACTCGCTGCGGTTGCGTTTGCCTTGAAGGTGTGGAGGCATTATCTCTGTGGGGTTAAGTTCCAAGTTTTCTCTGATCATAAGAGCTTGAAGTACCTATTTGATCAGAAAGAGCTTAATATGAGGCAGAAGAGGTGGATAGAATTGTTGAAGGACTACGACTTTGAGTTGAATTACCATCCGGGAAAGGCGAATGTAGTGGCGGATGCGTTAAGTCGGAAGTCATTATATGCAGCTTGGATGATGCTTCAAGAGGAGAAGTTGCTCAAGGGATTTGAGAGTCTGAAAATTGGTGCTCGAGAAGTATCCGGAACTTTGTGTTTGAGCCGATTAGAAATCTCAAGTAACTTTAAGTCCGAACTCCTAAAGGCTCATCAAAATGATGAAGCGTTATGGAAGGTGTTACCGGCTATTGAGCAAGGAAAACAATGGATAGTGTCGGAAGAAAAAGATGGGTTATGGAGATTCAAGGGTGAGATCATTGTGCCGGATGTTGGCACTTTGAGGCAAGATATTTTAAAGGAGGCACACAAAAGCGGATTCTCCATTCACCCGGGAGGTACTAAGATGTACCATGATTTAAAGGCGATGTTTTGGTGGCCGGGTATGAAGAATGATGTGGCGGAATATGTTTCAAAGTGCTTAACTTGACAAAAGGTAAAGATTGAACACCAAAGACCTTCCGGGATGTTACAACCCTTAGAGATTCCACAATGGAAGTGTGAAAGTATTGCAATGAACTTGGTGTCAGGATTACCAAGGACTAGGGCTGGATTTGATGCTATATGGGTGATTGTGGACCGACTGACAAAGTCAGCTCACTTTTTACCCATTCGTATGACTTACACCCTTGAGGAGCTAGCACGGTTATACATAAAGGAGATCGTGAGACTTCATGGTGTACCTACTACTATAATCTCTGATAGAGATCCTCGTTTCACTTCAAGGTTTTGGGGTGCATTTCAAAAAGCTTTTGGAACCCAATTAAGCTTGAGCACGGCTTACCATCCTCAAACAGATGGTCAATCCGAGAGGACGATCCAAACACTAGAGGATATGTTGAGGGCTTGTGTTTTGGACCAACCGGCGAGTTGGGATCGGTATATGCCATTAGTGGAGTTTGCATACAAAAATAGTTACCATGCGAGCATCAGAATGGCTCCGTATGAGGCCTTGTATGGGAGGAAATGTCAGTCTCCGCTATGTTGGTATGAGGCTGGAGAGAAGGGCTTGTTGGGGCTGGAGATGATAGTTGAGACCACTGAACAAGTCAAGAAAATCCGAGATAGGATGCTTACGGCGCAGAGTCATCAAAAAAGTTACGTCGATCAGAGGCGAAAGCCCTTAGAATTTGAGGTAGGAGACCATGTCTTCCTTAAGGTTACTCCGACCACGGGAGTAGGTAGGGCGATTAAAACAAAGAAGTTGAATCCTCGATACATTGGTCCATTTCAGATCCTGGAGAGGATTGGACCGGTGGCGTATCGGATGGCTCTACCACCTCATCTTTCGAACCTGCACGACGTGTTTCGCGTGTCGCAGCTTCAGAAGTACACTCCTGATGCTAGCCATGTGTTAGAACCTGAGTCGGTTCAGTTAAGGGAAGATTTGACGCTTCCAGTGGCTCCAGTCAGAATTGATGACACTAGTATCAAATGGTTGCGTGGAAAAGAGGTTTCATTAGTCAAAGTGGCATGGAGTCGAGGCGGTGTTGACGAACACACTTGGGAACTTGAGTCGGAGATGCGAACAGATTATCCGCACTTATTCTCAGGTAATTGCATCTGAATTTTGTGGGCAAAATTCCCAATTAGGTGGGTAGAATGTAAAACCTGGTTAATTAATGGCTAATTAACCCATAAATGAGAATTTATTCTAGAAATCCCAAAATGTGATTTTTATGGCTAAATGTGATAGAGGACATTGAGACGAGAATTTCGGTGCCAATTTTATAGAATTTGGACCATGATTGGACCGAACGGGCCAAACCGGGCCAACCGGACCCAAAGTGGGCCCTTGGCCCAACTAAACTAAACCAAAACCCTAGTTTTCAGCGCTCTCTCTCCTCACTTATCACTCAAACACGTTGGAAATGGAGGCCATGGAGGGAAGAACACTCTCTCAAGTTCTTTCTCTCACTTGATCTTCAAACCACCATAACTTTTGATCTAGAGCTCCGATTGCCGCTCCATTTGTGGCCACGCGTTCACCGTGGAGAGCTCTACAAAACCCATAAAATTAATCTTGAGGTAAGCCACGTTTTGCTCTTCGAATTTCTAGCCTTGATTTCGAGTTTTATGAGCAAAAATGTTGAGATTTTGGGCTCTTTGATGTTATAGGACCCAACTCTCTTGAAGGAGAAGGTTAATCTTGTCTCCTTGGACCTTGGGTGTGGTAAGATTCTCAACCCTAGTATAATTTGTTGTTCTATGATGTTTGGGTATTGAGATGTTGTGTATGGGTATGATGATTGTGGCTTAGGTTGTGTATGTGTGAATATTGGAGCTTGATTGGTAACTTTGAAAAGCTTGAAAAGGGTTTGGTGGTGAAAAATCTGTTCTTGGAGATGTTGAGGCCTTGAGAGCTTGAGGAAAAGTGGTTTGGAAGTGTTCCGGTTGTGCTTGGGAAATCGGCTAAGATATGGTCTCGGTTTCCCGTATCTAATATGTAATGTGATAGGAAATACTTAGGCTAGAGGCCCTAAGATAGACATTGAATTGTTGATGTTGTTGAATGATTGAGATATATGATGTGGTCATATATGTGATGATGATTAATGATGCCTTGATGGTATGATGTATGAGTGATATATGCTTGATGATTGATTATGGTTGAATTGTGGGTGGAACCATGATTGATGGTGAGTATGATATTGATTATGTACAATGATGATTTATTGGAATTGGTGTTGTTGAAAATTGGCATGAGGAAGAGTATATGATATGTTAATGTATTTGAGTTTGAGCCACTTGGGTGAAGTGGGTTAAAATGATGGGATAGTGATTTTGTAAATTGTGGTAATGTGTCAATGTGTGAGCTGAGGAGGCTTGATGTTGAATTTGATATATTTTGATTGATTTCAAAGAAAAGGGATGAAATTGGCATGTTTTGATTGATTTTGAAAAGAGTTGAAAATGGCTTGTTTTGAAAATGGTACTTTGTAGTTTTGTATGAAAAATATGGTTTTTGGGCATACTTTGACGAGACATAACTTGGACTACGGATCTCTATTTTGTGCCAAAGTATTTAGAAATGAAATTGGATCCGGGATGTCCATGCCGTTTGAAGAACGGGTGAAAAACGATTTAAAATGAGGAAGTTATGTCCGTCGAAAGATTGGGGCTTGAATCTGTGAATTCTGTAGTTTTTTACTTAGAAAATTTTTAGCAGAATGACCCCCTGCGCGTAGGCGCACTTGGCGCGTACGCGCCGTTCTTCTCGAAAACGCCCTCCACGCGTGCGCGTGATGTGTGCGGGCGCGCCGAATGTGCTGCACCCAATGCCCAGCCATTTTCCAAAGAGTTGTACTAGAAATGTGCTAGTTTTGTGCCTGGGGCATGAGAGCACCCACGCGTACGCGTGGCTGACGCGTGCGCGTCGCTTGGCTATTTTTCGATCCACGCATTAGCGTGCATGACGCTCACGCGTCGATGAGTTTTGTGGCCATCCACGCGTGCGCGTGGAGTGCACGTACACGTGGCCCTGTTTTCATCTCAAAGTTGATTTTTGGGTTTTAAAACCCAAATCTCGTACTTCTAAGCCTCTGATCTCACCATTTATGTCTTAAATCATTATGATATGCCTAGCAACGGGAAATAGAGCTAGGGGATATGGTAACTTGCGAGTGAAGCAAGGGAAAAATGAATGATCAATGAGGATCAAGCATGATTAGGTGAGATGCGGAGGATGGTGGTGGAAGAGCTTGTTATGCCATGGGCCGAAGGGCCGTAATTGTTAATGAAATGGCTGGTTATGGATTTAACCATAAGCCGGATGGCTAGATTATTGCCGTGTTACGGCGAAGCCATGATTATGGCCAAGTATAAATGCATATATGCTGTTGAATGAATTATGAATGTTGCACTTCCACTGTTGGAGATGAGAGTTTCCCTAGAAGGAAGCAGTGGCTAGCCACCATGTGCTCCAGGTTGAGACTCGAAGCTCTTCTGACCCTATGTCGTAAGTGTGGCCGAGCACTGTGAAAGCCCCGGATGAGCTCGCCCCCGTAAATATTCACCAGTGAAGGTGATGGATATAGATCATGATTATGATCAAGTTTATGATGAGTATAACTCGAGTTGGGGATGCGCGATAGAGGGACAGTCCAATGGCTAACTACCAGAACTTGTCGGGTTGGCTCTATAACCGACAGATGATATCATCAGCCACTAGGGACCTGCATTCATCATATGCATACTGTATGAATTGTTTGAGATTGCCTATTTGACTGCATATTACTTGCTAATTGTCTAAATGCCTTATCTGTTCCTATTTGTATATCTCTTGTTTGATATAACTGTGTTTGCTACATTATACTCCTGCTGGTGGTTGGGAGGTCTGAAGGAAATTGAATGGGAAGTATTAGTTAGACTGAAGAATCTTTAGTTAGATGCCCTTTATGGTTTAGCTTGTTTATAAGCTTTTGAATTATCTAGAGGAAGTTCTAGGGTTGCCTTCGGCTTTCCTCTATTATTATGTATTACATATGTGGAAGCTGTTACCATGCTGGGACCTCTGGTTCTTACCCATGCGGATTTTGTGGTTTTCAGATGCAGGACGTGAGGTTTCCCGCTGAGGCATTCTGGAGACTTCTAGATTTGTGAAGATCCTTTGTTCTCGGGACTATGATTTGGTTTATATGTTTTGCTTAGATACTTTTGTCTCCATTAAATAATACAAACTATGATGACACTTCTTATGGGAGATTTTGGAGAATAGGTTTCTGTATTTGTGTCCCTTTGGGTTTCCTTTGGGTTTCCTTAGGGTTTCCTTATTTTATCATATGTATATATTGCTATGCTCGAACCGGTTATCTTCACAGCCGGATTTTGAGTCTTGATATTCCTGTTTATGACACTCCTTTGTATATATATAATCTCGCATTGGTTTATCCTTGTTCGTTACGTTATCGATCGGAGTGTTGCACTTTTGAGTTGCGATTTTTGTTTACCCATTTTTCTACAAAGGCTCCTATTTATAATCAATCATTCATACTTCTATATGTACTAAATTTTTATTTTAGAGGTCGTAATACCTTGCCATCTCTGGATTATGACTTAAGCATAAGACTCTGTATGGTAGGGTGTTACACATCTAAATGTGATCCCAACTGGTTGGGACTATTTATCTTAAGGGCTGTCTAAGATATTGCTCAATGGACCAGGTTCAAGATGTCTCAGACTACTTGGTAACTTCAAATAATTATTTAAGTAATTTTCCTTCTATAGAAAATAAAAGTGGTTCCTCTGATGAAGTGGAATCATTTAGGAATGCAAGCTCTTTGCTTAATTGTAACAACTCGATGTCTTCAATCGAGTTTAGTCATGATTTATGTTTTTCTTCATTATGTAATGCAAGTAATATTGTTAGTTGAACTTCTGATTTAATAGTAGAAGTTCATTGTGTTAAAAGTAAAGTTGATATTAATCCAGCAAAAGATCGAGTTCATTTTATTTCTAATGAATCTGTTGATTTCTCTTTTGATTGTGTCTATGATTTAGAACCTTTGGGTTTCAAGAAATATTCAAAAAAAGATGAGGATTATTTAAAAGGGTTTGAATCTCAAGATCTCTTAGAAGAGATTAATTTAGGGACTCTTGATGACATTTGAATCACTTATATTTGTAAAGATCTTGTTGATCCTTTTTTAGCTGAGATTTTCCATCTTTTACATGAATTTAAAGATTGTTTTGTTTGGGATTATTATGAGATGCCTGGTCTCGATCGTTCTCTTATAGAACATCAATTAGCATTGAAACCAAATGCTCGACCTGTGAAGCAAACCCCTCGTCGTTTTGCTCCAGAAATCAATCAAAAGATTAAGGAAGAAATAGAACGGTTGATTAAAGCAAAGTTTATTCGAATCACACGTTATGTTGAATGGGTTTTGAATATTGTTCCTATAATGAAGAAAAATGAAAAGTTACGGGTATGCATTGATTTTTGAGACTTGAATAATGCTACTCTAAAAGATGAGTATTTTATACCAATTGCAGATATGATTATCGATTCTGTAGCAGGAAATAAAATTTTGTGTTTTATGGACAGTTATTCAAGATATAACCAAATCTTCATTGCAAAAGATCATGTGTTAAAAACAGCCTTTTGTTGTTGATGAGCGAATATTTTATACACTTTTTTATATCATTTTTATATAGTTTTTAGTAGTTTTTATTTAGTTTTTATTGAATTTTTATAGGTTTTAGTGTTAAATTCACATTTTTTTATTATACTATGAGTTTTTGGGCAATTTTAAGTATTTTCTGGCTGAAATTGAGAAGACTTCCAGAGCTTTCCAGAAATATATAATAGTCAATACTTTGCTTCAGATTAGAAAGCCCAAAACTGGCGTCCAACCCCAGCTTCTTGCCCCCTTCCAAGTGTCCAGCGCCCAAAGAGCAGAGCCCAGCATCCAAAGGCCCAGAGAGGATCCCCTAGCTGGCGTTCCATGCCCAAGGAGCCTCATAGAACGTGGATCTCATCAAGGCTCAGTCCAAACACTCACTAAATGGGCCCGCAGAAGTGGATTTTAGCAGTAAATAGACTGTTTTACCCTTACTAGTCATTTGTTTAGTATTTAAGGGATTTTATTTATATAATTCAGAAACTCTTCGATTCAGGAGAGCATCATTTTCATTTTGCACTGTTTTTACTTTCAGTATGAGTTTCTAAACCTCCTAGGTTGAGGGGAGGAGTCCTGTTGAGTCCTATGAATTAATAAAAGTATTACTATTTCTTCTTCGATCCGTGTTTGATCTATCTCTAAGATGTATATCCATGTCTTCATCGTGGTGAAAAGGATGATCTAACCAATTAGCTTTGTTCATCACATTAAGACAAACGTGCCTTACAAACACCTGCGTATACTTGGGTTCGTGTGAGTACCTGGAAGAAAAGCACGAGCCAATAACTATGTTTATACATCTCTCAGACGGTTAATTCACGACTTCGTTGGGGACTTCTCGAGACACCAATTCAACCGATTTCCGGGGAGATTAGGGTCTCCATGATATAGGCTAGAATCCAAGAAGCAACGTTCTCTAATTCGGAAGATTCAATCTTGTCTGTGGCGTTTGGAGTAGGATCGCCAGGAGAATGGACTGCTATGTGATAAACCCCATTTTGACGGTTTATCTTGTATTGATTTTAAGAGATTTTATCACCTTTTACCCACATTTATCCATTGAATTAGCATAGTTTTGTGATTGTCTCCTTATTTGTGCTTAGATGTGAAAACATGCTTTTTAGGACTTAAAATAGCTAAATCTAATTCACCTTTGATTCCACTAGATGCCTTGATATGCTTGATAGTGATTTCAGATTGAAAAGGCTAGGAATGGATCAAATGAGTGAAGAGGAAAGCATGCAAAGTGGAGAAATCATGAAAAGTCAAAGAAGTTGAACTCGCCCATGGACGCGCGCGCGCACCTGGCGCTTACGCGCACCTTGCGACTCACCCCATGTACGCGTACACGTGCTGTGCGCGTACGTGTCAGTGCTGGTTTATGATTCTTTAATGAAAACGTGACCAACGAATTCTCAAGGGTTGTGGGGCCCAATCTTAACCAACTTTGGCGCCAGAAATGCTATTTAAAGCCAAGGAATGAAGAGCAAAAGGAGATTAGTTCATTCCCACTCATTAAGATTAGCTTAGAAGTAGTTTCTAGAGAGAGAAGCTCTCGCTTCTCTCTAGAATTAGGATTAGGATTAGGTTTAGTTCTTAGATCTCGATTTTAATTCATCTTCTTCTACTTCTATCTTCTCAATTCCTTTTGTTACATTCATTCTTCTTCCATTCTTTTATTGTAATTTCCTTTATGTTGTTCTTATACTTTGTTGTAGATCTACTATTGGTCTTTCCATTTTCTTTCAATTCAATAAGAGGTAATTCATAATAATTGTTCTTCTTTGGTTTTCTATTGTTGATCTCTTGCCTTTGTAGTTAGATCTCTCTTTAATTCTTGCAATTTATGTTGTTTACTTTTATTGCCTTTCATGTGTTTGTTGAAATGCCTCTTCTAGATATAGTATAGATTTTGTTCCTCTTGGTTTAGGACTTGTGGCTCAAGTCAATTCATCCACTTGACTTTCCTTTATTTAGTAAGGGTTAACTAAGTGGTAGCAATGAACAATTCTCATCACAAATGAGAAGGATAACTAGGATAGGACTTCTAATTTTCATACCTTGCCAAGAGCCTTTTATAGTTGTTAGTTTATTTTCATTGCCATTTACTTTCATGCTTCTTATTCAAAACCCCAAAACACACTTCTAACCAATAACAAGACACTTTATTGTAATTCCTAGGGAGAACGACCTGAGGTTTGAATACTTTGGTTTATAAATTTAGGGGTTTATTACTTGTGACAAACAATCTTTTGTATGAAAGGATTATTGTTTGGTTTAGAAACTATACTTTACAACAAGATTTCATTAGTGAAATTCTAAACCGTCAAAAGTCTAATCATCACTATGCACTTCACCCTTCGTCAGAATGGATTACCACGGCCAATGGCATTCATTCTGTAGCAGAGGAGATCAATTAATGACCGCAGGCAATGGCTTTGTTCACTTACAGCCTGTCATAGAAGAAGATCATTCACAAGTAAGGAAGACAGTAGTACCAAAGTTAATTCAGAAAGACAAAGCAACTCCAACTCTCAACTCTATTCCCATCATATAATTCCTATTAGTTAACTTCTTCTGAATCCGCCTGACTAAGACCTGCAAGACAACCATAATTTGCTTCAACCCACAATCCTCGTGGGATCGACCCTGACTCACTCAGGTATTACTTGGACAACCTAGTGCACTTGCTGGTACTGCTGCTATACGAAATAGTGTGGGTTTTGCTTGCACGCGCACACAAGTTTTTGGACAAACTGTCGGATTATCTTGCGCCCTAGAACAGGTAATTTTTATTTTTGTTAAGTCCATGATTTTGATTTTCTTCTTCTTCTATTTTTTCGAAAATTTCTAAAACCTTTTTCAAAAATATTTTTCTTTTCTTTGTTTAATTTTTGTTCTTGATTTGAGTCTTTGTTTATGTTCGTGTTGAGTCTTTTATTTTATTTTTTTCCTTTCTATTTTTCGAAAACTTTGAAAAGGTTTCTCAAAAATATACTTTTTTGTGTTCAATTGGTTAGAGCGTTGGCTTATCTTCTTGGTAATTTGTGTTTCTTTGAGTCTTTCTTTCTAAAAATTTTTCAAAAATAATTTTTCTTTGATTAACTCTTGTTTTAATTTCTAAGTTTGGTGTTTTCTTGTTTATTTTCTTGTGTTTTTCAAGAATTTGTGTTGAGTTTTCTAAAAACTTTATGTTTGGTGTCTTTTTAGTGTTCTTGTGTTTCTTTGAGTCTTTAAATTTTGTTCTTTGTGTTCTTGTCAGTCTTCAAAGTGTTCTTATGTCTTGTGTGTGTCTTGATCTTAAAATTTTTAAATTTGGTGTCCCTTGGTATTTCCCTCTAAAATTTTCGAAAAACAAGGGTGCTAGATCTAAAAATTTTAAGCCTTGTGTCTTTTTTTGTGTTTTTCTCTTTCATCATAAATTCCAACCATAATTTTCGAAAATTACTTATAAAATTCAGATTTTGATTTTTAAAATTCTATCTTATCATATCTTAATTGTCAGGTTTTCAAAAATCAAATTTTTCAAAAATAAAAATCTTATCTTTTTCAAAAATCTTATCTTATTTTTTTTTTCAAAATTCAAATTTTTAAATTAAATCTTTTTCAAAATCAATTTTCTAATGTTATCTTTTTTGTTTCTTATCTTATCTTTTCTAACTTCTAATTGTTAAATCATATATTTTTCAAAACTTTAAAAAAAAAAATTATCTTATCTTTTTCTAATTACAAATTTTTATTTCAAATCTTTTTTATCTTTTCTTAATTAATATCTTATCTTCTCTCTCTCTTATTTTTCAAAACCTCCTAACTAACTTTTTCCTCTCAAATTTTCGAAAATATCTCTCCCTCTTCTCTCTCTTATTCTTCAAAACTACCTAACTAACTCATCTCTCTTAATTTTCAAAAATTTCTTCTTCTCTTCCCTCCTCTATTTTTGAAAATTTAACAATTAAAATTCAAATCTTTTTTAAATTAATTTAATTTAATTTTCGAAAGAAATTAATTAATTAATTAATAAAAATAAAAATATTCTTTACTTTTTCTATTTATACTTCTTCTTTTCTCATCTCTATTCATTCAACTCTACTTCTTTCAACTCTTTGCCTACAATTCTTTATCTTCTTTCCTTTCTTCTCCACATCTAACTGGAAGCTCTTAGATCCAAGTGGAACAAAAAGCTTTCTTCTTTTCTCTTTTCTTTTATTCTATCTTCTCTTTTCAAGGTAACCGTCTTTTACTTCTTTTATTTATTTTTATTTTTATTTTCTTTCTTCTTCTTCTTTCTCTACTTCTGACTTTAAGGAGGAGCTTCTTGCCAATGGGCACAAAGAGCTTTCTTCTTTTCCATCTTTCTTTTTCTTTTCTTATTGTTTATGACCAGGAACAGAGATAAAAAACCTCTTTTTCATCTTAACCCTGAACCTGAAAGAACTCTGAGGAGGCATTTACAACAAGCTAAAGCAGAACACTTCGGAAGAGACCTTTTAGAAAGTTTTGAACAAGAATTGGAGGACATGGCCAAACCACAAGAGGAGCCCAGAAAGGTCCTTGGTGACTTCACCATGCCTACCTCTGACTTTTATGGCAGAAGCATTATTGTACCTGCCATTAAAGCTAACAATTTTGAGCTTAAGCCTCAGTTAGTCTCTCTTTTGTAGCAAAACTGCAAGTTTCATGGACTTCCAATAACAGAACTAAGTTCTAGTTAGATGCCTAGCCTAGAGAGAGTCTTGACTCTTGGGAAAAGCTAGTTAATACTTTCTTTGCTAAATTCTTTCCTCCTCAAAGGAAGAGCAAGATTAGAGTGGAAGTTCAAACCTTCAAAAAAAGAGAAGGTGAATCCCTCTATGAAGCTTGGGAAAGATACAAGCAACTGATCAGGAGATGTTCTCCTGACATGCTCCCAGAGTGGTCCATCATAGGCGTGTTCTATGATGGTTTGTCTGAGATGTCCAAAATTTCATTGGACAGCTTTGCAAGTGGATCTCTCTACTTGAAGAAAACTCCTGCGGAAGCAAGAGAGCTCATTGAGATGGTTGTAAACAACCAATTCATGTACACCTCTGAGAGAAATCTACTAAACCATGGAATCTCTCAGAAGAAAGGCGTTCATAAAGTTGAGACTCTGAATAGCATCTTGGCTCAGAATAAGATCTTGACCCAACAGGTCAACATGATCTCTCAACATCTCACTGGGATGCAAATTACAGCTGGCAGTAATCAGGAAGCTTCTCTTGAAGAAGAAGCTTATGATCCTGATCATCCCACCATGGATGAGGTGAATTACATGGGAGAACCCTATGAAAATACTTACAACCCTTCATGGAGGAATCATCCTAACCTCTCATGGAAGGATCAACAGAAACCTCAACAAAGTTTCAATCAAGGTGGTAGGAACGATAATAGGTTCAACAACAGACCACCATTCCCATCTTCTCAAGGGAACATGGAAACCTTTAATCAGAGCCTTTCTGAGTTAGCCAATATGGTTTCCAGCCTCATTAAGACCACTCACAGTTTCATTAATGAAACAAGGTCCTCCATTAGAAATTTAGAGGTACAAGTTGGTCAACTGAGCAAGAGGATCCCTGAGATCCCCTGACACTCTTCCCAGTAATACTGAGGTTAATCCTAGAGAAGAGTGCAAGGCCATAACCATGGAGATTGAGACTAAATTGGATGAGAATGGGAAGGCATTGATCTCCGGTGAAGAAGCCTTCACTGGCCGTTCAACGCCTACCAGACCAGGGAAGCTGGTGTTGAACGCCAGCAAGCTGGGCGTTCAACACCCAGAATGCTAGAGGGGCTGGTGATAAACCCCAATTTTGTGGTTTATCTTGTACTTATTTCGGAGGATTTTATCAACTTTTTTCCACATTTATTCAATAAAATAGCATGGTTTGTAATTCTCCCTGATTTTGTGCTTAAGTGTGAAAACATGCTTTTATGCCTTAAAAAAGCTAAATTTAATTCACCTTAATTCCATTCCATGCCTTGATGTGTTTGTTAGTGATTTCAGGTCCATAAGGCAAGTATTGGATGGAAGAAGTGAAGAGAAAGGCATGCAAAGTGGAGAATGCATGAGAAAATAAGGATTAGGAGTGCATCAATGGACGTGCACACGTAGAAGGCGCACGCGCGCAGAAGTGACGTTGAATGGCGACGCGTACACGTACATGCCGCATACACGTGGATAGAAAAATTGCCAAACGGCATGGACGCGTACATGACGCATACGCATCGATGCTCGCACGTGATTTACTCAAAGGCAAAATGCTGGGGGCAATTTCTGAGCTGCCCATGCCCAATTTCAACCCATTCCTGAAGCTATTTCATGCATAACTCAAGCTAGAACAAAGGGGGGAGCAATTGTTTGGAGTTTTTGTATCATATAGTTTAGTTTCAAGAGAGATAAGCTCCATCTTCTCTCTAAAATTAGGGTTCTTAGGGTATTTCCATCTTAGATCTAGGTCCAATTTCATGTTTTCATCTTTTTTCCTTTATGATTTCTTGCTTCTACACCTTCATTCTCTTAGTTTGTGATGTTAATTTTACTTTTATGCCACTTGTATGTTCATGCACTCATGTTGGATTTGGATCTCTTTTAATGAAATTTGATGTTGATGTTCTTTTATTGTTGATTTGAGTTATGATCTTACTTTCCTTGCAATTGGTAGTTGGTAGACTTTATCTTTCCCTGCAATTTACCATGCTTTCCTTTTATGCGTTCCAAGTGTTTGACAAAATGCTTGGTTGGATGTCTGAGTAGATTTTGAGCATTCTTGGCTTGGAAAAAGTAATTAGGTAATCTTGAGTCATGCATACCCAACTTATGTTGGTGATCTAGAGTTGTTAGCTAATATTGTTTCTATTGATGCTAATCTTTTGCTAATTCAATTAGTAAGTTGATTAGGACTTTTGGATTGAGATTAGCTAGTCTTATTAGATTTTCTCCGAGCGTGAGGATAACATGATACTTTTCTCCATCGTCGGGGATGACGTAATAAGATAAATTCTTGTTTATTATTGTGATATGATTGATTAGTCTTGTTTGACGTTCTCCCTATGTGAAGATAATATGATACCTTCTTCCATTTGTCAGAGTTGACTAAATAGGATGAATTAATCATTGTATAACTAGGATAGAAAGCCTATATTCTCAATCTTTGCCATGAATATCTCTCTTTATTAATTGTTTTCTTAAATTGCTTACTTGATTTACTTTCCTTGTCATTTAAATTCTTGCCTATTTAATTTCTTGTCCCCTTTGTCAATCAAACCCCCCTTTGTTCATTATAGCCAATAATCATTCACTCTATTACAATTCCATGTGAGACGACCGGAGGTTTAAATACTTCGGTTAATTTTCATTGGGGTTTATACATGTGACAAAACCATATTTTAATTTGATGCAAGAGTTGTTTGTTGGTTTAGAGCTATGCTTACAACGAAGTTCTAATTTTCTAAGAGAAATTCTAGACTGACATCAACTCTATGTATCAACTGGCGTTTAACGCCAGTCATGGTAGACAGCAAGGGCGTTCAATGCCCAATAAGCTGACAGAGCTGGCGTTGAACGCCAGTCAAAGCACACTCCTTGAGTACCTGAATCCCACTCAAGAACCTTTTAGCCCAGAACCAAAGGAAACCATAAAAATTATTGAGGTTCCTTTGAATGCACTTCTACAGTGCGTAGGTTCTGCTGACTACTCATCCTCAAGTGAGGATGAAGACACTAGGAAAGAGCAAGTTGCTCGGTACCTTGGAGCTCTTATGAAGCTGAATGCCAAGCTATTTGGTACAAAGTCTCTGGAGGAAGAACCTCCACTACTCACCAAAGAACTCCATGCTTTGGTTCAGCAAGACCTACCTCAGAAATTTCCAGATCGTGGATGCTTTCTGATTCTTTGCACCATAGGCATTATGGCCTTTGAAAAGGCTCTGTGTTACCTAGGATCAAGCATTAACCTCATGTCACTCTCTGTAATGGAGAAGCTGGGAATCCTTAAGGTACAAGCTGCACACGTCTCATTAGAGATGGCAGACAAGACCATGAAGAAGCCATATGGCTTAGTAGAGGATGTCTTGGTTAAAGTTGAAAACCACTACGTCCCTACAAACTTCATTATCTTGGAGATAGGAAAAGATGAGGATGATTATGTCATCCTTGGAAGACCTTTCCTAGCCACAACCAATGCTATCATTGATGTGGCTAAGGGGGAACCAACCCTAAAGTTAGGGGAGGATCACATGTTATTCAAGATGCCTCATCCCAATTCTCCCTTTAAAAGAGAGATAACAAGAAAGTTCCTACTGAAGGCCTCTCACCTGGCATGAGAGTTGTCTTCACTAAGAAGCCAGTCTTACCATACACAGTGAGTCATGTCCTATCTCTAGAGCATGTAGAGCTAATTCATGAGAGGACAGGCAGAAAATTCACTGTCAATGGCAAAAATCTGAGCCCATACTCACCTCCGTAACGAGCTAAAGGTCAAGCTAGTGACTCTAAAAGACCGCTTGTTGGGAGGCAACCCAACTTTACTCAACCATATTTATTTTCTTCCATTTTGTTTTTCCTTTTCAGTTGTCAGAGTCATGATCATACGCATCAGTCAAGAGACAGAATCCACACATTGAAAATAGAGCACTCTGGATGGAGTGTCAAAGTTGAACGCCAGTGAGGAAGCCCTCACTGGGCGTCCAACACCCATCATGAGCAGCATTGCTGGCGTTGAACGCTAGCCAGGGAGAAGTCCCTGGGCGTCCAAATGCCAGTGCAAAGAAGCAGGGAATCTGGAATTCCCTAGCCTCTCAGGACCAAGAAGTCCCACAGAAGCTCCGCCTACCCCCACCTTCTTCTTCCTCATTGATCATATTTGCTCGAGGACGAGCAAAACTCTTAAGTTTGGTATTGCAAAAGCTCTGCTTTGTGACTTCTACCACTTTTAAGTATAAAAGAAGAGGATGGAACAAATTAGAGAGCATGCACATGAACCTGTACAGCCGCCTCAACAAAGACAAATGAGTGACATTGAAGAGATCAAGCACTACATGGGATCCTCAAGGAGGAGCACTGGCCACTATCATTCAAGTGGATTCGTTTTCTTTTGCTCCTTTCCTATTATTTTTCTTATTTCTCTTTGTTTATTTACCTGTTCTCTTATTCTAGTTGCATGATCATTTACATTGATGTCTTTAAGTTGTAAAATGTTCCATATATCTCTCACCTTACTTAAATGAAAAATTTTTATTTGAAAAGAACTGAGAGATGTATGAATTTCAAGTCTAAAATAAGATTAGTTTAATTAGTTTGATGTGGTGTCATTTGCTTTTATTTTCTGAATGTATGAAATAAGTAGTGCATATTTGAAGTTGAAATTTAGAAATGTTGGCTCTTGAAATAATAAGGAAAAATGAAAAGTATTATTGATAATCTGAAAAAAAAAATCTAAAAATTGATTCTTGAAGTAAGAAAAAGCATGTTGCAAAAGAAAAAAATTACTATGCATGCGAAAAAAATAAAAAATAAAAAGAAAGAAAAAAATAAAAACAAGCAAAAAAAGCCAATAACCTTTTAAAACAAAAGGCAAGGATAAAAGAGCCCAAGGCTTTGAGTATCAGTGGTTAGGAGGGCCCAAAGGAATAAAATCCTAGCCTAAGCGACTCAATCTAAGCTGTCCCTAACCATGTGCTTGCGGCATGAAGGTGTCATGTGAAAAGCTTGAGACTGGGCGATTAAAGTCGTGGTCCAAAATAAAAAGAGTGTGCTTAAGAACTCTGGACACCTCTTTCTGGGGGCTCTAGCAAAGCTGAGTCACTATCTGAAAAGGTTCACCTAGTATAGTGTCTGTGGCATGAATGTATCCGGTGGTAATACTGGAAAACAGAGTGCTTAGGGTCACGGCCAAGACTCAGAAAGCTGTGTTCAAGAATCAAAATAAGCTTAACTAAAAAAGTCAATAATATCAACTGAATTCTAAGTTTCTAAGGATGCCAACATCTCTGAGTTTCAATGGATAGTGAGATGCCAAAACTATTCAGAAGCAAAAAGCTACTAAGTCCCGCTCATCTGATTTTAACTAAGCTTCAGTTGAAACTTAGAAATTTATTGTATCTTAATTTTCTTTTTTATCCTACTGTGTTTTTAGTTACTTGGCGACAAGCAACTGTTTAAGTTTGATGTTGTGATGAGCAGATATTTTATACGCTTTTTGACATCATTTTCATATAGTTTTTAGTAGTTTTTATTTAGTTTTTATTGAGTTTTTATAGGTTTTAGTGTTAAATTCACATTTTTTTATTCTACTATGAGTTTTTGTACTTTTGGGTAATTTTAGGTATTTTCTGGCTGAAATTGAGGAACTAGAGCAGAAGTCTGATTCAGAGATAGAGAAAGCATCACAGATGCTGTCCAGATCTGACTTGCCTATATTCAGAAGAGCTTTTCTGGAGCAATAGAAGTCCAAATGGAGCCTTCTCAATGGCTATGGAAAGCTGACCTCGAGAGCCTTTCAGCAATATATAATAATCTATACTTTGCTTCAGAATACAAGGCCCGAAACTGATGTCCAACGCCAGCTTCCAGCCCCCTTCCAGGCGTCCAACACCCAAAGAGCAAAGCCCAGCGTCCAAAGGCCCAGAAAGAACCCCCTAGCTGGCGTTCCATGCCCAAGGAGCCTCATAGCACGTGGATCTCATCAAGGCTTAGCCCAAACACTCGCTAAATAGGCTCCAGAAGTGGATTTTAGCACTAAATAGATTGTTTTACCCTTACTAGTCATTTGTTTAGTATTTAAGGGATTTTATTTATGTAATTCAGACACTCTTCGATTTAGGAGAGCATCATTTTTATTTTCCATTGTTTTTATTTTTAGTATGAGTTTCTAAACCTCCTAGGTTGAGGGGAGGAGCCCTGCTGAGTCCAATGAATTAATAAAAGTATTACTGTTTCTTCTTCGATTCGTGTTTGATCTATCGCTAAGATGTATATCCCAATCTTCATCGTGGTGAATGGGATGATCTAACCAATTAGCTTTGTTCATCACATTAAGACGAACGTGCCTGACAAACACCCGCGTCTACTTGGGTTCGTGTGAGTACCTGGAAGAAAAGCACGAGCCAACAACTATGTTTATACATCTCTTAGACGGTTCATCCACAACTTTGTTGGGAACTTCTCGAGACACCAGTTCAAATGATTTCCGAGGAGATTAGGGTCTCCGTGGTATAGGCTAGAATCCAAGAAGCAGTGTTCTATGATCCGAAAGATTCGACTTTATCTGTGGCGTTTTGAGTAGGATCGCCAAGAGAATGGACTGCTATGCGCTTCACCCTTCATCAGAATGGATGACCACGGCCAATGGCGTTCATTCTGTAGCAGAAGAGATCAATGACCACGGACAATGGCTTTGATCACTTAAAGCCTGCCATAGAAGAAGATCATTCACAAGCAAGAAAGACAGTAGTACCAGAGTTAATTCAGAAAGACAAAGCAACTCCAACTCTCAACTCTATTCCCATCATATAATTCCTATTAGTTAACTTCTTCTGATTCTGCTTGACTAAGACCTGCCAGACAACCATAGCTTGCTTTAAGCCACAATCCTCATGGGATCGACCCTGACTAGCTCAGGTATTACTTGGACGACCCAATGCACTTGCTAGTACTGCTGTTGTACGAAATAGTGTGGGTTTTACGTACACGCGCACAAAAGTTTTTGGATAAACTGCCGGATTGTCTTGCTCCCTAAATCAGGTAATTTTTATTTTTGTTAAGTCCATGATTTTGATTTTCTTCTTCTTCTATTTTTTCGAAAATTTCTAAAAACTTTTTCAAAAATATTTTTCTTTTCTTTGTTTAATTTTTGTTCTTGATTTGAGTCTTTGTCTGCGTTCGTGTTGAGTATTTTATTTTATTTTTTTCCTTTCTATTTTTCAAAAACTATGAAAAGGTTTTTCAAAGATATTTTTAATTTTTTTGTGTTCAATTGGTTAGAGCGTTGGCTTATGCTCTTGTTATTTTGTGTTTCTTTGAGTCTTTATTTCTAAAAATTTTTCAAAAATAATTTTTCTTTGATTAATTTTTGTTTCAATTTTTAACTTTGGTGTTTTCTTGTTTATTTTCTTGTGTTTTTTGAAAATTTGTGTTGAGTTTTCTAAAAATTTTAAGTTTGGTGTCCTTTTCGTGTTCTTGTGTTTCTTTGAGTATTTAAATTTTGTTCTTTGTGTTCTTGTGAGCCTTCAAAGTGTTCTTAAGTTGTGTGTGTCTTGATCTAAAAATTTTTAAGTTTGGTGTCCCTAGGTATTTCCCTCCAAAATTTTCAAAAAACAAGGGTGCTAGACATAGTTGTCAGAACCGAACCGGTGATCGAGCCGGTGAGGTCACTGGGTCACTGGGTTACTGGTTCAACGGTGGGTCACTAGTCGAACCGGTTAACCCGGTATAATTAAGTAATTATGTAAAATTTAATTATTTTTTCTTTATTATAAGTACTTTTATTTTGTTTTTATAAAAATAATAATTATTTTCAAATTTTAATACTTTATTAATTAATTTATATTTATTGTATTATTGTATTATTATAAATAAAAACTTACATACAGTTAATTTTCATGTGAAGTTGATATTTAAAAACAGTTAGATGATTTGACAAGTTTAACTAAATATCATCTAACGATTTTCAATTATTAACTTCATATGAAGATAACTGCATGTGAGTCTTTACCTATTATTATATGCTACAATTAGACTTTAAAATTAAAATTAATTGAATATAAGTAAAATAAAAAATTGCTATATGTATTCATTAAAAATAATATTAATATATTATATAATTATGAAAAGAAAAAATCAGTGAGTTTATAATTATTGTTAAATAAAAATATAATTAATTTAAAAATGAGTAAGTTTATAACTAAAATTAAAATAAAATAAATAAAAGTAAACTATTTGATGAAAGATATCTATATATATTATAATTTGCATATGTATTAATGAAAATCAACACAGCTCAGCGGCAAGGAGAGGTTTTGATCTTCCAGCAGATAGGGGCTCGAACCCCATATCACACATTTTGGATAATTTGCCTTTCAAACGGTTCGGTCAGACCGGTCTTACCGAGTTTGACCGGTTCTCACCGGTTTACTCCGAATTTGACCGGTTCGTTCCGGTTTTATACCTTGTACGGTCCAAATATCAAACCGGACACCGGTTTTCCAATCGAACCGTCCGGTCCGGTCCTGTTCTACTAACTATGGTGCTAGATTTAAAAATTTTAAGCCTTGTGTCTTTTTTTGTGTTTTTCTCTTTCATCATAAATTAAAAAATAAAAAATATATTTTCTAACTAATTCCCAACCATAATTTTCGAAAATTACTTATAAAATTCAGATTTTGATTTTTAAAATTTTATCTTATTATATCTTAGTTGTCGAGTTTTTAAAAATAAAATTTTTCAAAAATAAAAATCATATCTTTTTCAAATCTTATCTTTTTTTTCAAAATTCAAATTTTTAAATTAAATCTTTTCCAAAATCAATTTTCTAATCTTATCTTTTCTAACTTCTAATTTTTAAATCATATATTTTTCAAAACTTTTAAAAAATTCTTATCTTATCTTTTTCTAATTACAAATTTTTATTTCAAATCTTTTTTTATCTTTTCTTAATTAATATCTTATCTTCTCTCTCTTATTTTTTAAAACCTCCTAACTAACTTTTTCCTCTCAAATTTTCGAAAATATCTCTCCCGCTTCTCTCTCTTATTCTTCAAAACTAACTAACTAACTCATCTCTCTTAATTTTCAAAAATTTCTTCTTCTCTTCCCTCTTCTATTTTTAAAAATTTAATAATTAGAATTCAAATCTTTTTTAAATTAATTTAATTTAATTTTTGAAAAAATTAATTACTTAATTAATAAAAATAAAAATATTATTTATTTTTTCTATTTATACTTCTTCTCTTCTCATCTCTATTCATTCAACTCTTCTTCTTTCAACTCTTTGCGTACAATTCTATATCTTCTTTACTTTCTTATTCACATCTTACTGGAAGCTCTTTGATCCAAGTGGAACAAAAAACTTTCTTCTTTTCTCTTTTCTTTTATTCTATCTTTTCTTTTCAAGGTAACCCGCTTTTACTTCTTTTAATTATTTTTATTTTTATTTTCTTTCTTCTTCTTCTTTCTCTACTTCTGAATTTAAGAAGGAGCTTCTTGCCAATTGGCACAAAGAGCTTTCTTCTTTTCCATATTTCTTTTTCTTTTCTTATTGTTTATGACCAGGAACAAGATAAAGAACCTCTTTTTCATCTTAACCCTGAACCTAGAAAACTCTGAGGAGGCGTTTACAACAAGCTAAAGCACAACACTTCGGAAAAGACCTTTCAGAAAGTTTTGAACAAGAACTAGAGGACATGGCCAAACCATAAGAGGAGCCTAGAAAGGTCCTTGGTGACTTCAACATGCCTACCTCTGACTTTTATGGCAGAAGCATTGTTGTACCTACCATTGGAGCTAATAATTTTTAGCTTAAGCCTCAGCTAGTCTCTCTTTTATAGCAGAACTGCAAGTTTTATGGACTTCCAATGGAAGATCTACATTAGTTTTTAGCTAAGTTCTTGCTGATCTGTGATACTGTAAAGACTAATAGAGTTAATCCTGAAGTCTACAGGCTTTTCTGTAAGAGACAGAGCTAAGCTATGGTTGGATGCCTAACTAGAGAGAGTCTTGACTCTTGGAAAAAGCTGTTTAATGCTTTTCTGGCTAAATTCTTTCCTCCTCAAAGGATGGGCAAGATTAGAGTAGAAGTTCAAACCTTCAGACAAAGAGAAGGTGAATCCCTCTATGAAGCTTGGGAAAGATACAAGCAACTGATCAGGAGATGTCCTCCTGACATGCTCCCAGAGTGGTCCATCATAGGCGTGTTCTATGATGGTTTGTTTGAGATGTCCAAAATTTCATTAGACAGCTTTGCAAGTGGATCTCTCCACTTGAAAAAAATGCCTGCAGAAGCAAGAGAGCTCATTGAGATGGTTACAAACAACCAATTCATGTACACCTCTGAGAGAAATCTACTAAACCATGGAATCTCTTAGAAGAAAGGAGTTCATGAAGTTGAGACTCTGAATAGCATCTTGGCTCAGAATAAGATCTTGACCTAACAGGCCAACATGATCTCTCAACATCCCACTGGGATGCAAACTGCAGCTGGCAGTAATCAGGAAGCTTCTCTTGAAGAAGAAGCTTATGATCCTGATAAACCCACCATGGTGGAGGTGCATTACATGGGAGAATCCTATGGAAATACTTACAATCCTTCATGGAGGAATCATCCTAACCTCTCATGGAAGGATCAACAGAAACATCAACAAGGTTTCAATCAAGGTGGTAAGAACCAGAATAGGTTCAACAATAGACTACCATTCCATCTTCTCAAGGGAACATAGAAACCTCTAATCGGAGACTTTCTGACTTAGCCATTATGGTTTCCAGCTGATGAGCGGATAATCTATTCGCTTTTTGGCATTGTTTTTAGGTAGTTTTTAGTATGTTAATTTTTAGTATATTTTTATTACTTTTTATGCAAAAATCACATTTCTGGATTTTACTATGATTTTGTATGTTTTTCTATTATTTCAGGTATTTTCTAGCTGAAATTGAGGGACCTGAGCAAAAATCTGATTCAAAGGCTCTCAAAGGACTGCAGATGCTGTTGGTTTCTGACCTCCCTGAACTCAAAGTGGATTTTCTGAAGCTACAGAAGTCCAATTGGAGCGCTATCAACTGAGTTGGAAAGTAGACATCTTGGGCTTTCCAACAATATATAATAGTCCATACTTTGCTCGAGATTTGATGGCCCAAACTGGCGTCCAAACGCCCACTAAAGACCCTTTTCTTACGTAAAATGCCCAAACTGGCACCCAAGCTGGCGTTTAACTCCAAGAAGAGCCTATGCATGTGAAAGCTTCAATGCTTAGCCCAAGCACACATAAAGTGGGCCCCAGAAGTGGCTTTCTGCACTATCTACACTTAGTTACTCATTTTCTGTAAATCTAGTTTACTAGTTTAGTATAAATAGCACTTTTTACTATTGTATTCATATCTTTGGACGACTTTTCACTCCTTTGATCATGTCTTCTTCCCCTGTTTTCGAATTCTTATGCCATTTGGGAGGCTGGCCATTTGGCCATGCCTAGACCTTTTGTTCTTATGTATTTCAACGGTGGAGTTTCTACACCTCATAGATTAAGGTGAGGAGCTCTGCTGTTCCTCATGAATTAATGCAAGTACTATGGTTTTTCATTCAATTCACGCCTATTTCTTCTCCACGATATACTCTTGTACTGAATTCAGTTAAGTTAGATTGAAGGGGTGACCCGTGACAATCACCCTCTATCTTCAGTACTCGCTTAGCCAAGATCCGCGTGCTTGACAACCACAAAGCGATCTACATGATGTTCAACGTAGTCATTGGATGACAGCCGGAGTATATTCTCTTGGGCCTCTGATCAACGATTCACATCGTCTTTCCTGATAACAGAGCATCTGAATTTGAGATTAGGATCTTCGTGGTATAGGCTAGAACAATAGACAGCATTCCTGATATCTGAAAAGTCTAAACCTTGTTTGTGGTATTCCGAGTAGGATCTGAGAAGAAATGACTATGAAGAGCTTCAAAGTCACGAATGTTGGGCGCAATGACAGTGTGCAAAAGGATCAATGGATCTTATTCCGACGCTAGTGAGAACCGATAGATGATTAGCCATGCGGTAGCTGTACCTGGTATTTTTCATCCGAGACGAGAATTTCGATAGTTGATTAGCCGTACAGAAGCCGTAGAGGACCATTTTCACTGAGAGGATCCTATAGCTTGCCATGGAAGGGAGCACGCATGATTGGATGAAGACAATAGGAAAGCAAAGGTTCAGGAGTAACAAAGCACCTCCAAACGCTTATCTGAAATTCCCACCAATGAATTAGATAAGTATATCTATCTTATTTTATGTTTTATTTATCTTTTTATTTATCAAAACCTCATAACCATTTGAATTCGCCTGACTGAGATTTACAAGATGACCATAGCTTGCTTCAAGCCGTCAATCTCCATGAGATCGACCCTTACTCACGTAAGGTATTACTTGGACGACCTAGTGCACTTGCTGGTCAGCTATGCGGAGTTGTGAAAAGTGTGAATCACAATTTTGTATACCAAGTTTTTGGCGCAGTTGTCGGGGATTGTTCAAGTTTGGACAACTGACGGTTTATCTTGTTGCTTAGATTGGGTAATTTTTATTTTTATTTTCGAAAAAAAATTCATGCATTGTGTTCTTCTGTGATCTTCAAGTTGTTCTTGATGATTTCCTTTGTTCGATCTCATGATTTTTCTGTTTTATGTTTTATGTTGTTTTTCATATGCATTTTCAAAATCATAGTTTTTGAACATTCAAAATTTCTAAGTTTGGTGTCTTGCATGTCTTTCTTTCTTAAAAATTTTCAAAAATATGCCATTGATGTTCATCATGATCTTCGAAGTGTTCTTGGTGTTCATCTTGACATTCAAAGTGTCCTTGCATGCATTACTTGTTTTGATCTTGCATTTTTATATTCTGCTTCATTTTGTTGTTTTTCTCTCTCTTCATTAAAAATTCAAAAAAAATCAAAAAGATATATTTTCAAGTAAATAATACAGAGAAATGAAGATTCAGAACATAAAGCAGAAGAATCACAGAGAAAAAGAGCTCACTAGCGTCAAAACACCAGTAAAGATGCACTTTGGGCATTAAACGCCAGAATGGCTATCATTCTGGGCGTTTAACGCCAGTAAAGCTATCATTCTAAGCGTTTAGAAAAACGCCCAGTAAAGAAGGAATTCTAGCATTTAACGCCAGCCAGGGTACCTGGCTGGGCGTTAAACGCCCAAAGAGGTAGCATTTTGGGCGTTAAATGCCAGAATGGATAGCATCCTGGGCGTTCAACACCAGGATGACACAAGGGAGGTAATTTTGTTTCCAATTCGATTTTTTTCAATTTTTCATGTTTTAATTCATAACTTTTTGCATTAAACATATTTTAAACTTTCATTTTTCATTTTTCTTTTAATGTTTTTGAAAATTTTCAAACTAATTTTTCAAAAATATTTTTCTTAATCTTATCTCATATTTTCAAAAATCCTTGCTAAGAATTAATGTTTTGATTCAAAAAATTGCAAGTTTGTTATTTTCTTGTTAAGAAATGATCAATCTTTAAATTTTATAATCATATCTTTTAATTTTTTGTTAGTTAAGTCATCAATTTTTAAAAATCAAATCTTTTTCAATTATATCTTTTCAATCATATCTTTTTAAAAAGAAATCAAATCTTTTTCAATCATATCTTTTTTTCGATCAAATCATTTTCAATCATATCTTTTCAAATTTTGATTTCCAAATTTTTTTTCTAACTTCTTATCTTTTCAAAATTTTTTTCAAATATTTTTCAACTAATTACTATTTCTTATCTTTTTCAAAACCACCTAACCACTTTTCCACTTCCAATTTTCGAAAATCACTAACCACTTTTTCAAAAATCTTTTTAATTAACTAATTGTTTTAATTTCAATTTTCGAAAACTCTCTCTCTCATCTCTTTCTATTTATTTGCTAACACTTCTCTTCTACTTATAATTCGAACCCTCTCTCTCCCTCTGTGTTCGAATTCTTCTTATTCTCTCTCTACCTCATTCCTCTATTCTTCTTTTCTACTGACACATCAAGGAATCTCTATACTGTGACATAGAGGATTCCACTACTCCCTTTTATTCTCTTCTTTTTCATATGAGCAGAAAAAGGGATAAGAACATTCTTATTGAAGTTGATCCTGAACCTGAAAGGACTCTGAAGAGGAAGCTAAGAGAAGCTAAAGCACAACACTCCAGAGAGGACCTTATAGAGAATTTTGAAAAAGAAGCAGACATGACAGCCGAACCCAACAACAATGCCAGAGATGCAAGGAAAATGCTTGGTAACTATACTGCACCAACTTCCAATTTCTATGGAAGAAGCATCTCAAGTCCTGCCATTGGAGCAAACAACTTTGAGCTCAAGCCTCAATTATTTTCTCTTATGCAGCAGAATTGCAAGTTTCATGGACTTCCATTGGAAGATCCTCATCAGTGCTTAGCTGAATTCTTGTAAATCCGTGATACTGTTAAGACCAATGGGGTTGATCCCGAGGTCTACAGACTCATGCTTTTCCCCTTTGCTGTGAGAGACAGAGCTAGAACATGGTTAGACTCACAACTTAGACAAAGCTTGAACTCTTGGGACAAGCTGGTCAATGCTTTCCTGACCAAATTTTTTCCACCTCAAAAGATGAGAAAGCTCATAGTGGATGTCCAAACCTTCAGACAGAAGGAAGGTGAATCTCTCTATGAAGCTTGGGAAAGATACAAGCAATTAACCAAAAGGTGTCCTTCTGACATGTTTCCAGAATGGAGCATCATATGTATATTCTATGATGGTCTGTCTGAAATGTTCAAGATGTCATTAGATCATTCTACTGGTGGATCCCTTCATCTGAAAACCCCTGCAGAACCCAGGAACTCATTGAGATGGTTGCAAATAACCAGTTCATATACACTTCTGAAAGAAATCCTGTGAATAATGGGATGACTCAGAAGAAAAGGAGTTTTTGAGATTGATACTCTGAATGTCTGACGATCGGATTTCTGCCAATAAAGAAATTCACAAATAATTTCGCGTTGTAAGTATAGTTTCTAAACCAACAGAGAATTCTTTCGTAGAAAAGTTTGGTTGTCACAAGTAACAAAACCACTAAAATTTATAAACCGAAGTATTTAAACCTTGGGTCGTCTTCTCAAAGAATTGCAGGAAAGTGAATTTTATTATTGGTTATGGAAAATAATATTTTTGGGTTTTTGAAAGGTTTGAACAAGAGAAATGAATTGCAGGAATTAATAAATCAATAGCTAAGAAAACTCTTGGCAAGGTATGAAAATTAGAAGTCCTATCCTAGTTATCCTTATCAATTGTGATGAGAATTACTCGTTGCTCCCACTTAGTCAACCTCTAACTATGAAGGTAAGTCAAGTGGATAAAGCAATATGAATCTTCAAGTCCTGGTCAATTCCCAAAGAAAGACTAGAGTTAGTGGAATTCAAGACAATTAGCAACTTCCAATTATCAATCAACAAAAGAGTTTGATAACTCAAGAGTCTCTAATTACTCAACTAAAGCCAAGAATAAAGGAAGCTAAATAAAAATCATATATCTGAAATACCTAAAATTGCATAAATAAAAGAAATTAAATCTAACATGGAAAAGTTCATAAATTAAATTGGGAAAATAAATAAAAGGAACATTGAACCTGGAAATTGAGAAGTAGAAATCCTAATCCTAAAATAAATCCTAAATCCTAAAACCTAAGAGAGAGGAGAGAGTCTCTCTCTCTCTCTCTCTCTCTCTCTCTCTCTAAAAAACTACATCTAAACCTAAAATTGTGAATATTCAATGTTGTGTAATGTATCCTCTGAGTCTCTGCAGGTTCCCTGGCTTTATTCTGTGTTTTTGGGCCGAAAACTAGGTCAAAATGCGGCCCAAAATCGCCCCCAGCGTTTTCTGAATTTTCTGCAGATCGCGCATGTCACGCGTACGCCTTGGTCATGCTTACGCGTTATTTGATGATTTTCCTCTCCATGTGTGCGCGTCAGGCACGCGCTCACATCGTTTGCGCGAACTCCAATCCACGCATACGCGTCAAGCACGCGCACGCGTCGCTGTGATTTTGTCCAAATCGTGCGCATGCGTCAGCCATGCGTACACGTCGCTGTTTGCTGGTTGTCTCTTTTATTTCTTATGCTCCTTCCCTTTTTACAAGCTTATTTTCCATCCTCTAAGCCATTCCTATCCTATAAAGCCTGAAACACTTAACACACGGATCACGGCATCGAATGGTATAAAGGGGGATTAAAATACACAATTTTAAAGCTTTAAGAAGAAAGTTTTCAATCATAGAATAAATCCAGGAAGAAATTTGTAAAACCATGCAAATCATATGAATAAGTGGGTGAAAAACTGATAAAAACCACTCAAGTTAGCACAATATAAACCATAAAATAATGGTTTATCAATGCCATATTGGCTCAGAACAAAATATTGACTCAGCAAGTCAATATGATTTCTCATAATCTGACTGGATTGTAAGCTGCATCCGGCAGTGCTAAAGACGCCTCCTCTGAAGGAGAAGCTTATGACCCTGAGAATCCTACAATGGAATAGGTGAATTACATGGGAGAACCCTATGAAAACACCTATAATCCTTCATGGAGGAATCATCCAAATTTCTCATGGAAGGGTCAACAGAAGCCTCAACAAGGCTTCAACAACAACAATGGTGGGAGAAATAGGTTTGGCAATAGCAAACCTTTTTCATCATCTTCTCAGCAACAGACAGAGAATTCTGAGCAGAGCCTCTCTGCTTAGCAAATATAGTCTCTAATCTATCTAAGACCACTCTCAGATTCATGAATGAAACAAGGTCCTCCATCAGAAATTTGGAGGCACAAGTGGGTCAGCTGAGTAAAAGAGTTTTTGAAACTCCTCCTATTACTCTTCCAAGCAATACAGAAGAGAATCCCAAAAGAGAGTGCAAAGCCATAACTATAACCAAAATGGCTGAACCTGGAGAGAGTGAAAAAGCAGTGATTCCCAGTGAGGAATACCTCAAGGGACGTCCACTAACCAATAAGAAGTTCCCTATTGAGGAACCAAAGGAATCTGAGGCTCATACAGAGACCATAGAAATTCCACTAAACTTACTTTTGCCATTCATGAGCTCTGATGAGTATTCTTCCTCTAAAGAGGACGAAGACACGGTTGAAGAGCAAGTTGCTCAGTATCTAGGAGTAATCATGAAGTTGAATGCCAAGTTATTTGGTAATAAGACTTGGGAGGATGAACCTCTATTGCTCATCAATGAACTGAATACATGGATTCAGCAGACATTGCCTCAAAAGAAACCGAATCCCGGAAAGTTCTTAATACCTTGCACCATAGGCACCATGACCTTTAAAAAGGCTCTGTGTGACCTGGGATCAGGTATCAACCTCATGCCACTCTTTGTAATGGAGAAACTAGAGATCTTTGAGGTACAAGCTGTAAGAATCTCACTAGAGATGGCAGACAAATCAATAAAACAGGCTTATGGACTTGTAGAGGATGTCTTAGTGAAGGTTGAAGGCCTTTACGTCCCTACTGACTTTATAATCCTAGACACTGGGAAGGATGAAGATGAATCCATCATCCTTGGAAGACCCTTCCTAGCCACAGCAAGGGCTGTGATTGATGTAGACAGAGGATAGTTAGTCCTTAAATTGAATGAGGACTCCCTTGTGTTCATGACTCAAGGATCTTCTTCTGTAAAAATGGAGAAGAATCATGAAAAGTTTCTCTCAATACAGAGTCAGACAGAGCCCCCCCACACTCAACTTCTAATTTTGGTGTTGGGAGGCCACAATCATACTCTGAGCACCTGTGAAGCTCTGTAAGAGCTTCCTGTCAAGCTGTTGACATTAAAAAACACTTATTGGGAGGCAACTCAATTTTATTTATCTATATTAATTACTCTTTCATTTTATTTGCCATTATTATTATATGTCTTCTCTAAATTGATGATCATGTGGAGTCACAAAAATAGCTGCAGAATTAAAGCAGGAATCAAAAACAACAAAAAAATTAAGCACACTCTAGAGGGCGAGCTTACTGGCGTTTAAACGCCAGTAAGGCTAGCAAAGTGGGCGTTTAACGCCCAGTCTGGCACTATTCTGGGTGTTAAATGCCAGAAATGGCACACAAACTGGCGTTTAACGCCAGAAAAGAGTGTCTGGCATCTGGCTGGCGTTAAACGTCAGTAAGGATAACAGAATGGGCGTTTAACACCCAGTCTAGCAGCATTCTGGGTGTTAAACGCCAGAACTGGCAGCCAGACTGACGTTTAACACCAGAAAGGGGCATCAGCCTGGCATTTAACACCAGAAATGCCACACAGAGGGCATTTAAACGCCAGAAAGGTGCAGGGATGAGAAATCCTTGACACCTATACCATTCACCTATCAAATCCTACCCTCTTCCCCATAATCTCTTCACCACTCACATCCATCCACTATTTCCCATCATACAACCCACCTACCCCCACCCACTCAAATTCAAACTATTTCCCTCCCAAACCCAACCCTTCTCACATGGACTCACTCTCTCCCTTACCCTATGAATACTCCTCTTCACTCCTTTATTTTCCCACATCTCCAACATTTCCTACCCCCTTGGCCGAACCCTTCACACACCTCTATTTCTTCTTCTTCTCCTCCTTTCTTTCTTCTTTTGCTCGAGGACGAGCAAACTTTTTAAGTTTGGTGTGGAAAAAAAGCTTTGCTTTTTGTTTTTCCATAACCATTAATGGCACCTAAGGTCAGAGAAACCTCTAGAAAGAGAAAAGGGAAGGCAGTTGCTTCTAACTCCGAGTCATGGGAGATGGAGATTTTTCATCTCAAAAAGCCCATCACTAGAAAGTGGATGGATCAAACAAGAGAGCCCACTCATGGACCTCAACAAGCACATGAGGAAGTCCTTCATCAAGAAATCCCTGAGATGCCTCCAGGGACGCATTTTCCTCTACACAATTATTGGGAATAACTCAACACCTCTTTAGGGGATTTGAGTTCCAACATGGAGCAACTAAGGATAGAGCACCAAGAGCATTCCATTATCCTCCATGAAATTAGAGAGGACCAAAGAGCCATGAGGGAAGAGCAACAAAGACAAGGAAGAGACATTGAGGAGCTCAAGCACTCCATAGGATCTTCAAGAGGAATAACTAGCCGCCGTCACTAAGGTGGACCCGTTCTTTAATTTTCTTGTTCTTATTTTTCTATTTTTCATTTCTTATGCTTTATGTTTTGTCTATGTTTGTATCTTTATTACATGATCATTAGTGTCTAGTGTCTATGCCTTGAAGTTATAAATAATCCATGAATCCTTCACCTTTCTTAAATGAAAAATGTTTCTAATTGCAAAAGAACAAGAAGTACATGAATTCTGAATTCTATCTTGAAATTAGTTTAATTATTTTTGATGTGGTGGCAATACTTTTTGTTTTCTGAATGAATGCTTGAACAGTGCATATTTTTTATAGTGAAGTTTATGAATGTTAAAATTGTTGGATCTTGAAAGAATAATGAAAAAAGAGAAATGTTATTGATAATCTGAAAAATCATAAAATTGATTCTTTATACAAGAAAAAGCAGTGAAAAAGAAAAAGCTTGCGGAAAAAAGAAAGAGAGAAAAATGGCGAAAAAGAAAGAAAAAGAAAGAAAAAGAAAGAAAACGAAAAAGCAAGCAGAAAAAGCCAGTAACCCTTAAAACTAAAAGGAAAGGGTAAAAAGGATACAAGGCTTTGAGCATTAATGGATAGGAGGGCCCAAAGGAATTAAATTTTGGCCTAAGCGGCTAAATCAAGTTGTCCCTAACCATGTGCTTGTGTCATGAAGGTCCAAGTGAAAAGCTTGAGACTGAGTGGTTAAAGTCGTGATCCAAAGCAAAGCTAAGTCACAATCTGAAAAGGTTCACCCAGTTATGTGTCTGTGGCATCTATGTATCCGGTGGTAATACTGGAAAACAAGATGCTTAGGGTCACGGCCAAGACTCATAAGTAGCTGTGTTCAAGAATCAACATACTAAACTATGAGCATCAATAACACTATCTGAATTTTGAGTTCCTATAGATGCCAATCATTTTGAACTTCAAAGGATAAAGTGAGATGCCAAAACTGTTCAAAAGCAAAAAGCTACTAGCCCCGCTTATCTAATTGGAACTAAGCTTCATTGATATTTTGAGATTTATTGTATATTCTCTTCTTTTTATCCTATTTTGTTTTCAGTTGCTTGGGGACAAGCAACAATTTAAGTTTGGTGTTGTGATGAGCAGATAATCTATACGCTTTTTGGCATTGTTTTTCGGTAGTTTTTAGTATGTTTTAGTTACTTTTTAGTATATTTTTATTAGTTTTTATGCAAAAATCACATTTCTGGACTTTACAATGAGTTTGTGTGTTTTTCTGTGATTTCAGGTATTTTCTGGCTGAAATTGAGGGACCTGAGTAAAAATCTGATTCAGAGGTTGAAAAAGGATTGTAGATGCTGTTGGATTCTAACCTCCCTGCACTCAAAGTGGATTTTCTGGAGCTACAGATGCCCAATTGGTGCGCTCTCAATTGCATTGGAAAGTAGACAACTTGGACTTTCCATCAATGTATAATAGTCTATGCTTTTCTCGAGATTTGATGGCCAAACGCCCACCAGAGACCCTTTTCTAGCGTAAAATGCCAGAACTGGCACCAAAGCTGGAGTTAAACGCACAAACTGGCACCCAAGCTGGAGTTTAACTCCAAGAAGAGCCTATGCACGTAAAAGCTTCAATTCTCAGCCCAAGCACACACCAAGTGGGCCCTAAAAGTGGATTTCTGCACTATCTGCACTTAGTTACTCATTTTCTGTAAACCTAGTTTACTAGTTTAGTATAAATAGCACTTTTTACTATTGTATTCGTATCTTTGGACGACTTTTCGATCCTTTGATCAGATCTTCTTCCCCTATTTTTGAATTCTTATGCCAATTGGGAGACTGGCCATTTGGCCATGCCTAGACCTTTTGTTCTTATGTATTTTCAACGGTGGAGTTTCTACACCTCATAGATTAAGGTGAGGAGCTCTGTTGTTCCTCATGAATTAATGCAAGTACTATGGTTTTTCATTCAATTCATGCCTACTTCTTCTCCAAGATACACTCTTGTACTTAATTCAGTTAAGTCAGACTGAAGGGGTGACCCTTGACAATCACCCTCTATCTTCAGTACTCGCTTAGCCAAGATCCGCGTGCCTGACAACCACAAAGCGATCTACATGATCTTCAACGTAGTCATTGGATGACAGGCGGAGTATATTCTCTTGGATCTCTAATCAACGATTCACATCATCTCTCCTGACAACAGAGCATCTGAATCTAAGATTAGGATCTTTGTGGTATAGGCTAGAATAATAGACAGCATTCCTGAGATCCAGAAAGTCTAAACCTTGTCTGTGGTATTCTGAGTAAGATCTGGGAAGGGATGACTATGAAGAGCTTCAAACTCGCGAATGTTGGGCGCATTGACAGTGTGCAAAAGGATCAATGGATCTTATTCTGACGCTAGTAAGAACCGACAAATGATTAGCCATGTGGTAGCTATACCCGGTATTTTTCACCCGAGACGAGAAATTCGACAGTTGATTAGCCGTACAGAAACCGTAGAGGACCATTTTCACTGAAAGGATCCTACAACTTTCCATGGAAGGGAGCACACATGATTGGATGAAGACAATAGGAAAGCAGATGTTCAGGAGTAACAAAGCATCTCCAAAGGCTTATCTGAAATTCCTACCAATGAATTACAGAAGTATATCTATCTTATTTTATGTTTTATTTATCTTTTTATTTATCAAAACCTCATAACCATTTGAATCCGCCTGACTGAGATTTACAAGATGACCATAGCTTGCTTCAAGCCGACAATCTCTGTGGGTTCGACCCTTACTCACGTAAGGTATTACTTGGACGACCCAGTGCACTTGCTGGTCAGCTATGCGGAGTTGTGAAAAGTGTGAATCACAATTTCGCATACCACCAGCCTCACTAAGACCACTCAGAGTTTTATTAATAAAACAAGGTCCTCCATTAGAAACTTGGAGGTACAAGTTGGTCAACTGAGCAAGAGGATCCCTGAGATCCCTCCTGACAGTCTTCCCAGTAATATTGAGGTTAATCATAGAGAAGAGTGCAAGGTCATAACCATGGAGGTTGAAGCCAAATTGGAGGAGAATGGGAAGGCATTAAATTCCAGTGAAGAAGCCTTCACTGGGCGTTCAACGCCCACCAATGCAGGGAAGCTAGCGTCGAATGCCAGCAAGGACATCCCTGCTGGGCGTTCAACGCCCAGAATGCTAGAGGGACTGGCATTTGACGCTAGTCAGGGTAGACAGCAAGGGCGTTCAACGCCTAATAAGCTGACAGAGCTGGCATTGAACGCCAGTCAAAGCACACTCTTTGAGTGCCTGAATCCCACTCAAGAACCCTCTAGCCTAGAACCAAAGGAAACCATAAAGACCGTTGAGGTTCCTTTGAATGCACTTCTACAGTGCGTAAGTTCTGATGACAACTGATCCTCAAGTGAAGATGAAGACACTAGGGAAGAGCAAGTTGCTCGGTACTTAGGAGCTCTTATGAGGCTGAATGCAAGCTATTTGGTACAAAGTCTCTGAAGGAAGAACCTCCACTGCTCACCAAAGAACTCCATGCTTTGGTTCAGCAAGAGCTACCTCAGAAACTTCTAGATCCTGGACACTTTCTGATTCCTTGCACCATAGACACTATGACCTTTGAAAAGGCTCTGTGTTACCTAGGGTCAAGTATTAACCTCATGCCACTCTCTGTAATGGAGAAGCTAAGAATCCTTGAGGTACAAGCTGCACACGTCTCATTAGAGATGGCAGATAAGACCATGAAGAAGCCATATGGCTTAGTGGAAGATGTCTTGGTTAAAGTTGAAAACTATTACACCCTACAAACTTTATTATCTTAGACATAGGAAAGGATGAGGATGACTATGTCATCCTTGGAAGACCTTTCCTAGCCACAGCCAATGCTATCATTGATGTGGCTAAGGGAGAACTAACCCTAAAGTTAGGGGAGGATCACATCTTATTCAAGATGCCTCATCCCAATTCTCCCTCTAAAAGAGAGATAATAGTGTAACACCTAGTGTGCCAACATCTCTGAGTTTCAATGGATAGTGAGATGCCAAAACTATTCAGAAGCAAAAACCTACTAAGTCCTGCTCATCTGATTTTAACTAAGCTTCAGTTGAAACTTAGAAATTTATTGTATCTTAATTTTCTTTTTTATCCTACTGTGTTTTTAGTTGCTTGGGGACAAGCAACGGTTTAAGTTTGATGTTGTGATAAGTGGATCTTTTATACGCTTTTTGACATCATTTTCATATAGTTTTTAGTAGTTTTTATTTAGTTTTTATTGAGTTAGAGCTTTTCTAGAGCTATAGAAGTTCAAATAGAGCGTTCTCAAAGATTATGAAAAACTGACTTCCAGAGCTTTTCAGCAATATATAATAGTTTATACTTTGCTTCAGATTAAAAGGCCCAAAACTGGTGTCCAAGGCCAGCTTCCTGCCCCCTTCCAGGCGTCCAGCGCCCAAAGAGCAGAGCCCAACGTCCAAAGGCCCAGAGAGGACCCCCTAGCTGGCGTTCCATGCCCAAGGAACCTCATAGCATGTGGATCTCATCAAGACTCAGTCCAAACACTCACTGAATGTGCCCCAGAAGTGGATTTTGGCACTAAATAGATTGTTTTACCCTTACTAGTCATTTGTTTAGTATTTAAGAGATTTTATTTATGTAATTCAGACACTCTTCGATTTAGGAGAGCATCGTGTTCATTTTCCATTGTTTTTATTTTCAGTATGAGTTTCTAAACCTCCTAGGATGAAGGGAGGAGCCCTGCTAAGTCCTATGAATTAATAAAAGTATTACTATTTTCTTCTTCGATCCGTATTTGATCCATCTCTAAGATGTATATCCCGATCTTCATCGTGGTGAATAGGATGATCTAACCAATTAGCTTTGTTCATCACATTAAGACGAACATGCCTGACAAACACCCGCGTCTACTTGGGTTCGTGTGAGTACCTGGAAGAAAAGCTCGAGACAACAGCTATGTTTATACATCTCTTAGACGGTTAATCCATGACTTCGTTGAGGACTTCTTGAGATACCAGTTCAGCCAATTTCCAGGGAGATTAAGGTCTCTGTGGTATAAGCTAGAATCCAAGAAGCAGCGTTTTTTGATCCAGAAGATTTGACCTTGTCTGTGGCGTTTTGAGTAGGATCGCCAAGAGAATGGATTGCTATGCACTTCACCCTTCGTCAACATAGATGACCACGACCAATGGTCATCCATTTTGACGAAGGGTGAAGTGCATAGCAAATATATGTTGAGTTTTCCGATGTTACGAGAACGATTAGGGAAATGGATGCTAGTTTTGACAGAATTCGATTTACAATATGTCCCGGCCAAAGCTGTGAAAGGTCAGGTCATTACAAATTTTCTAGTTGATAATTCAAATAATATGAATAACCAGGGGGCAAATGTACTCGACATTAAAGTCTATTACTGGAAGTTATATTTTGATGGATCGAAGCATAAAGATGGTGCAGGGGTCGGGATTCTTATTATCTCGCCAGAAGGAATTCCATCAGAATTCCTGTTCGAATAATATGGCAGAATATGAAGCTCTAATTCTGGGTCTCAAAATATTGATCGGTAAAGGGGCTATAGAAGTCCAAATACTAGGGGGACTCTCTATCGAAGGAGTTCAAATGTAATAATGAGAAGTTGCAAAAATATTTGGCAATGGCTTGGGAATTGTTAACTTCTTTTCGAAAGGTTTCTTTGGTTCACATCCTAAGGATTCATAATGAGATTGCTAATGAGTTAGCCCGAATCGCTTCGAGATATAGAATCGGTCCAAAAACTTTAAGAAAGTTAGCTAGTATCCATCAAATTTTAGTGCCTACGGATGAAAGGGAGGCTTTATGTATAGGCGAGTAGGAAGATAATGATTGGAGAAAGCCTATTGCTGAGTATTTAAAGAATCCTAGCATCCCAATTGATAGAAAGATAAAATTAAAAGTAATAAATTTTGTCTTAACGGCTGATGAGTTGTATAAGAAAGGAATTGATGAGATGTCTAAATCAAGATGATAAAGACACTGCTTTGGGCGAAGTCCATAAAGGGATATATGGTGCACATCAAACTGGGAAGAAGATGAAATGGGTGCTATATCGCAATCATGTGTATTGGCCAACTATGATCAAAGATTGTATTGAATATGCAAAGGCGTGTCAGGATTGTCAAAAGCATGGTTCGATACAACAGATCCCAGCATTTAAGTTGCATTCAATTATAAAGCCATGGCCATTTAAAGGTTGGACTTTAGATCTAATTGGATTGATTCATCCTCCTTCTTCGAAACATCATAAGTTTATTTTGGTTGCAATTGATTATTTCACAAAGTGCGTTAAGGCAGTTCCTCTAATAGAAGTTGGTCAAAATGAAATAATAGACTTTATTGAGGAACATATAATCCATCGATTTGGAATTCCTCAAACATTGAGTACTGATCAAGGGACTATGTTTACTGGTCAGTGAATTAAAAATTTTGCAGTCTCGAGGAATATCAATATGGTCACTTCAACCCCCTATTATGCACAAGCTAATAGACAAGTTGAGGCAACAAATAAAATTCTGATAGGTTTGATTAAAAAACAAATCAGAAATAGACCTCAAACTTGGCATGAAATGTTGAGTCAAGTACTATAGGCTTATCGGAATTCACCAAGAGGGTCAACAAGTACGTCGCCCTATAAATTGGTGTATGGTCATAATGTTGTGCTTCCATTGGAAATTAATCTAAATACTTTGATAATGTCAAAGCAAGACGATTTGCCAGTCGATGATTACTGGAATGCAATGTTTGATGAGTTGAATGAATTAGATTCAGAGTGAATATTGGCACTTGAAAATATGATTCGATAAAAAGAAAGTATTGCTCGAAATTATAATCGTCAAATAAAGGAGAAATACTTCAGTATAGGTGAGTTGGTTTTGAAAGTTATTTTGACAATGGAAAAGAAATTGAGAGTTCTCTGGCAAATAGTCCCATACTTGGGAAGGCCCTTTCCAGGTGATAGGATTGTATTCTGGAAATGCATATCGAATCAAGTATATCGAATCAGGAAATATAATTAATTCGATTAATGGAAAATATTTAAAGTAGTATCATTGTTTGCTGACTTAGAATTAAAATGCATCAGTTCAAAAGTAAGTAAAACCATTACAAGTACTGGAGTTTAAGGTGAAAACACATAAGGTGCCATTAGCTTTGCTAGGTCTGAGCGTAGCTTTACCCTCTTATTGTTCAGAACTGAAAGCATCTCAGCATGTTTGAATCTTTTGTATTGTGCCTTGTCAGGTTGCTTTTCACATTCTTCTTGTTTGTCCTCAATAGAAACGATTTCTTGGATCAATTATTGTTGCTCTTGCTGGGCAGTGGCTAGAGGTGTAGCTATATCAGCTCTTCTCTTGCAAATTTTGGCAAGTTTTTCATTAATCTGAGCCAATTTCACTTCAAGTTTTCTCTCTTCCTTATCATAATGAGCTTGAACAGAAATAGCCTGAGAGATTCTCAAATCGAATTCTTTACGGGAAGCTTTGATTGGTTGAAGGGCTGCAATATAGCCTTCTGCTTCAGTTCTGATTTTAGCTTCTGCATTTTTGATTTTTTGAAGTTTGTCCTGGGTAGCTACGCTTTTGTTGGCAATTTGTTTGAATTGATGGATTATGGTGAGTGTGGGGATGGAGCCTGTAGCTCAAAAAAATGAACTCAAAAGATTGGATAGAAGTTTGTTTAAGGCTGCATCATTGGTCTATTCAATGGGTGGATGGTCCACGAGTTTGAGAAGTGACAGGAGTTGTTCTCGAGCATTAACATTTAGCTCGAATGAAGGACCAGATGTAGAAGGACCAAGGAGTATAGGGGCAGAAATAGGCACTTCGTCTTCCTGAATGGCTTGATTTAGGACAGTGACTAGGTTAGCCAGGGTGGCACTTGCGGACCCCGTGGAAACACCTAAATTTCCAGATCCTTGACCAAGGGGAGTTTGAAATTCAGTTTGTTGGGGAGGACTAGAGGTTCTTTGAGGAGAAGGAAAGGTTTTCAGGACTTTGGATGGAGGAGAATCCAAAGTAGTAGTTTCAGTAACTCGAGAGAGAGAGAGTCAGAGTCAGCGGCTACCTGGTATTCAACAGAAAACGCAGCCTGGTTGGTTGGAGAGACATATCCAAGGATTAGTGTCTGTGTTAAAGAGTGCTGAGTGTGCTCCTTTGTTAAGTCGACTACCTTTGTTCTAGTCAGAATTGGAAAAGCGACTTGGAGAGGCTGAGCAGACTGTGTGGCTTGGATTGATGAGTGAGATGTGGTTTGTCCTAGATCTTCTTGTTGTTGTTGTGGTTGATTTGGTGCCAAAGATGAGGTGATTGATTGTGCAGTAGTTACGGGCTGAAATAAAAGGTATATCATTATAAGTCGAGGTTTATTTTAACTCAATCGAAATATGTAAGTGAAAATGATATAAGGTTACTAGAATAGGCCTTGTTCTTTGAATTAATTGTAAGCCTGAATCTGAATCAATTGTATCCTCTGATTGTGAGGATGCAGCAAGGATGTTCCGAATAGATTGCTCACTTTCATTAGAGCTCTCACTCGACGATTACAATTGTAACTAAGGACAAGTTGATATTAAGAGAGTTCAAGTGTATATGATTATTAGAGAATTTCGGTGAAAGAATAATTATATAAATATAGTTACCTTCCTAGAGGTTTTTGAAGGTGTCCGTCGACTTTTCCTTAATGGTTGGTGTGAAGAAGTTGTGGTTTCAGTTTTTCTCTTCCGAGTCCTCTTTGGAGAACCTTCAGCAGCAGGGTCTATTTGAACAATGGAACGCTTGATTTCTTCCAAAGTGCGATTATATTTGGAGTAGTAAGCAATCCACCATTCGAAGCAAGATCTAGTGATATATGAACTTCGATCATAAACGAGGTAATTAAAACTCTCTCTCTATCTGTTGTTGATTTTTCAAGAGACAGGCATCAAGTTCTCTCTTTGAAGCCAGAGTGATATGGAAAAATGGCTTATTATTTCGAGGGAGTAGAGTTGGGATGGCTTGTGAGAAGCCCAGTTGCCTGGCTATGAAATGAGAGTCGTACAAAGTCACTTTGAACCTTTCTTTTTTGTGTTGGGGCAGCCCTATAGGAATTACTTGAACAGCCAACAAATTCGTCCAACTTCAATTAGCAAGTTCATTTTCTTTAGCATCGTTTGGAAAGAGTAAGCACTCAAGCCACACAGGACCACAATTTTGACGCAAAAAAGGGGTGAAATTGAGGTTTTCATTGTAAAAGTTTTTACAGGAATGGAGGAGAGAAAAAATAGCCCAAAATCAGTCTTCATCCAATTGTGTTTCTGGAAAATCTGGCTTGAAATCAGCCAATCGAAAGTCTTCGATGTGCTGTTTATCGGTAGCACCACCTCCAGGCTTTATCATATATTTTTCAAAAATGGCATTAAGCCATAGTTGGAGAAGCCAGAGAGAGCCACTTGTACTAATTAAATAATTTTTTTGAAGACAATTTACAAATTGGCCCAGCTCTTCGAAAACATGCCCTAAAAGAAGCTTGGCCAAATTAAGATTGTTTCCTTCATGAAGCAGAGCAGCGAGAGGAAGGAAAAGCTTTGACATTTGGACACTTCGGGAGCCCCCCAAGCGGCGCTTTTTGTAGGAGCAAGGCGCTCATACCAGGCTGTGAAGTCAGTCCCTCAAGGATTAATCTTTGTGTTATTCCTAAAGGGTTTTTGGCTGATGAAGAAAGAAATATCGAGGTCTTTGTTGATCAACAAATCCTCCTCTTGAGCACTAGGGAAGAAAGGTAGTTTCTTGTTTTCCTTTTCCAGGTTTTCAATAGGTCCAATGAAATAATGGACGTCTCCACCTATCGTGAAGGGAATTAGGATTCTGGGATCATTGGTTTGAAGCTGTGGGTCGTCAATGACTTCATTATTGACTTGATTTAACACATAAAGAGCTGGAGGAGCTGGTGGATCCACCATGGGGCCTTTGCCCTTGTCTTGGGCAATGGCATGAGATAAAAAAGCAGCCATTGAAAGGTAAGGAGGAATGAAGATTGAAGAATAGAAGTTGTGTAGGAAAAATGGATGCAAGAGAAATCGAGAGAATAATGGTTCGAGAAAGTTTAACAAAGACGGAAGTGTCGAATTTAAAGGGAGTTTCACTGTAGCCGTTATTGCAGATGGAGTTCAAAGGAAAAGGAGGTAACTTTGCGAAGAAGGTGAAGTGGTGGAGAGAGAAAGTGCGAATTGTGGGAGACGTGTCAAACGGGTCAGTATTAATGGGGAAGTTAAATGGTAATTATTACTGATTCAGAAGATTCAAGTTTGAATTTGGATTAAGTGTTTCATCTTCCAATAAGCGATTTCGAAGACAAACACATTAATCCAAGGGGACAATTTGTTAGTCGAAAAATATTTTTGACTAGGATAAGCTAATTCGAAATATTGAAGAGATGATTAGGATGGAAGCAGAGGTCGAAAAGGTGCATGTGCAGGCATTAATTGGGAGTTACTCGACACGGACTCGATATCAGACACCTTATTAAATCGAGCAAGCATGGTTGAGCAAATATTTGGATGAGAAATCAAATAGTTGCTCGAGTAGGGAATCGAACGGTTACGTTAAGTAGAGGAATTAAAGGCATTCTCCAAGTGAAAAATTTATGGGTAACGTCTATGGCTAGAAGAGCAGGAACGGTTACCTAAAAATCCGCATATAAGGCAGTGTCGTGTAATTAAGAATCAGTTACAGACATGGGTTATAAATATTATAAAGTTTTAGGAAATAGAGGTTGGAACTTTACTTTAGAAATTACTCACGCACACTCACATCCCAGAGACTTTCTGAGTCTACTTCGAGTCAATTTTCTGTAGGGTTCCTTCCATATGTCTTTATTTTCCATTTACATTTCTTGCAAACTTTATCTTTCAAGCAAATTTATGTTTCAAGCAATTTTTGTTTTTCGAATTCAATTTACATTTCAATATCTTTAATTTTTATGTCCAAAGTCCTTTGATTTAATTAAAGGCATCTTTACTGTCTTTTTTAAATTTCAATGCAACTCTTTTTAATTTCAGTCAAATTTCCTTTTCGAGTTCTTCGTTTTTCACTTCTTTTATTCTTTTACAAATTTTAATTTAATGTCTATTCTGATATTTGTCTAATTCGAGATACTTTGATACACTGATAGAAAACTGATACCTATAAAAAAGGAGTAGATTTTACTTCTATACCATTAAAATTAAACCACCATCAATTTACTAAAAATCGACAAAACAATTATTATATTAGTGCAAATGTTGTTGCTAATAAAATGGCAAATGTAAATTATATTCGATGCTTGTAATATTAATTTATTTTTTATTTTGTTGTTTTATTTATTTAGTGTATTCATTGTTGGCATTTCTTATTTTATAATGCAACGAGTGTTAATATTATTGTGAGATAAGGGATTTTTTCTGTTGTATCTTGATTTGCACTTTGGAATTTACTACTCTATAGGTTCTTGATTGTTTTATTTAATACTCGTGATATTTTATTATTGTGTATGTTTTTCTATAACAACTATTATGAATTTCAGTTAATTTTTGCTAATTTTATTTAACGTTTCTTATTTAAAATTTTCCAATCTGTTTTTTATCTTAATTTGTATTCTGTCTTTTATTGTATTATTTCTGTTTATTTTGTATTTTTTTATGGATAATCATCTCTTTTTCATATATTTTTTTTTTAGTTTTATACTATTTATAGTTGATTATTTAAATTATTTTTTCCCTTTTTTTCCCTACTATTTGCAAGTTATTTCGGCGCTATATGTTTTTTGTTTCTAAACTCATGGTTTTTTTTTTCTGTCATAATTTTTTTCCCATTTTTTAGCTTGTGATATTGTTCGGTATTCTTTTCCGTATTACTTTTTAGGTTTAATTACTCTATTAGTTTTTTATAATTTTATCAAATTTTTAATTAGATCCTTATGCTTTTTTTTTTTAATTAGATCCCTACACTACTTTTAATTTTGTAATTACGTCTTTTTCAGGTTAAAAATGTTAAAATTAATATAATATTTTTACCAAAATACATGCGGTCAAAGATTTAATTAAGTTGTTAATTATAAATACCTTCAATTTGCGAAGAAACATTCAATTAACTCTAATATTTTTTACACTAAAAATGACTTAATTACAAAATTAAAACAGTGTAGAGACCCAATTGAAAGGAAAAAAAGTATAAAGACCTAATTAAAAATTTGGTAAAATTATAGAGACCAATAGAATAATTTAACCTACTTTTTATAACATAACTTCATACATTTTGATTCATATTTAATTTTTGTCAATACTTTTGACCTTTCTTTCTTTATCTAAATACTTATTTATTTGTTGTTCTATTTTTTTCTATTTTTTCTGTTGTTTTGTTCTTATAGGGTTTTCTTTCTTTACTAATTTTTTTTATAAGTTAATTTGATAATGTAACACCCTAATATATAAATCTTTATACTCGAGTCATAAGTCAATAATAGTAAGGTAGTACAACTCGAAGTGGAAGCTATAATACATGTATATCTAGAAGGAATTATTAAACGAGAAGCCTAAAAAGGAGTAAAAGAAAAATTGCAATCGGAAACACACACTTATCGGAGACATAACACATTCGTGAAATAGAGTGAAATAAAATTCAAAGGTAGAGTAGAGTAATGACAGAATATAAATAAACATATATATAATTGCCGCTAGTCACGACCTGCAAAGTTTAGGCCGACTAGTGTTACAGAATTTAAAAACAGTTGATGACAATCGTAACTCTCCCAAATACATCAAAGCCTCTAAAGGCAAAGTTTCCAGAGGGAGAAAAAATCTAAACAAAATACAAGACATAACTCAAAGTAAGCTTCGCCGTCTTCTAGACAAACTCCAACTCACTGCGGAGCACCAGAACCTATATCTTAAAAAAAGTGGTATATATGGAATGAGAACTCTCGATCCATGGGTTTCCAGTACGATAAAAATGTCAAATAAATACAATACAAGGTAGCAGGAAATTCACTAAGCAATCTTAAACTTCCACTCATTTCATTTCCATTCCTAGGTTCTCACTATTCGTAAGTTAGGCAACTAACTTAAGGGATTCTAAACTAATCCACCCTTCTCATAATATCCACAACTCTTCAAGTTCCATAGTCCTCCAAACACCAAACAGAATATCCTTCGGCGTCAACCAACACCAGCATAAGGGACCTCTCAGTTTAACAAACACACGCAAGGCAAACAAGTAACACACAATTAAATTCAAGTAAAGCAATTAGCATATAGTCAATTAATATATGACCAATTAAGAAAGCCATGACAAATAGCAAACCCAAACAAGTCAAGCAAATGCAAATAATGTATGCTTGTCCTATGGATGATGTGTCTCATCTGTCGGTTATACAACCAAACCCAACATGTCTAAAGCAAGTGAAATCACTCCACTGCATCTACCTAGACAAGTATATTTGGTAAGTGGAATCACTCCATTACAGCAAGTGGAATCACTCTACTGCATTGCAAAACAAGTAGAATCACTCTATTGGGACAAGTGGAATCACTCCACTGCATTGCAATCACATTTTGGGAGCAAGTAGAATCACTCTACTACTGCAAGTAGAATCACTCTACTGCGACAAGCAGAATCACTTCATTACAATTTAATCACATATAGGAGCAATTAGAATCACTCTATTGCAACAAGTGGAATTACTCCACTACACATCCCCAGGAGGTATATCTCATTCGTAATCAATTGTCATTATCTCTCATATCATAATCTTTCTCATTATATCTTAATCATAATAAATCATCATTACCAGCCATCATCACCATCATCCACTTTATATCTTAATCATAATCAAACATCATCATCATTAAACATCAAAATTATTCTTGTCACATCTCAATTATAATTCATACTCCTCTTACTTACTTTCTCAACTCATTCAGTCCCATTCCTCGCTCCTCTACCCTCTAATTTACCGACTCTAGACTTATAACAGAGTTTATGGAAGTTTACAAGACTACTGAGGATGTCAAACAGTTAAAAATAGAGTTTATGTGAAAAGCAAGGCTTGTGCGTACGCATCATTATTGTGCATACGTACGCACCAGAACAAATTCCCAACGTGTGCATATGCCCAACTTGTAAAAATCGCAAGGTATGCGTGCGCACATCCCTCGTGCATATGCACAAGCACTCCCAACCCTCTGTTCCGTGAAACTCTAATTTCCTTTTTCTTTATACCATTTTAAAGCTCTCACAACCAAATTCAATTTGAAATAAAGTTCACTCAATTCCAAACTCCGAAGGCCAAGTTTTGGCCTGCCAAAGTTGGTTAAAATTCTATTTTTACCAAATTTTCCTAAACATTCTTTTTGACCAATTCACCAATTCAATTTAATTTAAACCACTTCCTTACCATTTTTTAGCCTTCCAAACATTCGACCATCAACTCCTCACCATTCCGAGCCTAATCAAAATATCTCCAATTCATTTATCATACTTATTATCAAGCAAACTATAACTTCGTACTCCAATCCAATTCTCATTAATATTCAATATCAAATATCCACCATTTTCTCAATTTCACAATTTTTCCACTAACTAGATTATATATATATATATATATATATATATATTCACTAACCACGTCAATCAACCAATTCATACCATTCAAACTTCATTTTATCAACAATAGTTTCCACAATCTCCAACTCAATCACAACCTAATCATTCATTCCAACAATTTCCATCATCATTCAATAATTACCAACACAACTATATTTTCACATCATATTCTCACATTCTAATTCCTCAACTCATCAATTTTAATTAATAACTCATAAACAACCAATCACCCTTCATAATTTAAATCCAACAACTCATCAATTACAATATTTTCATCCAATCATGCAATTCAATCCTATTCTTAGGGGCATATAACCTAGGATTTCATGTCACATTACATAGTATTCAAATAAAATTTAAACCGTACCTTAGCCGATTTTTTCCTCCACGCTCAAAATCAAACTCTAAGTCTTGAATTCCACTAAGCTTAGGCTCCAAGCTCACCTCCACCAAGTTCAAGCACCATAAATGATCAATTCAACACCTCAAGTACTCAATCTACACTAATTTGGCACAATACATACAATATTCAATCACTAGGGCTACATAAAAGATTATGTACACATAAAAAAAGTGGTTTTTAATTTTATCCACTAAAATTGGTGATGAAACCTAGTCAGAACTCAAGTTAGAGTTTCCCTTAGACACAAGAATCACCAAATTTCATGAACACACAAGCCAAAGACGTGATTTCAATAAGAAAATCAAAACTACAACTTGGTGAGGGAGAGGCTTACCAAATGTTTTAGATAAAATTGAAGAAGGCGAGATGGACTTTGCATGGCCGCAAATGATAGGAGCTCCGAATCAAAAGATATGGACAAATGAAGATGAGAGTGAATTGTGGTGTTAGGGTTTTCTCTTCCTCACCTCTCTTCTCACTTTCAGCAACTCTTCCCTTTTCAAATGGTGAATGATACTGATTTTTGGGCTGATTAGGGTGTTTATATAGTGTGGGTTTGGGCCACTTGAATCCGGTTCACTCGATTTAGTCTGTTGGCCCAACTTTGGGTCAAAACCTTTAAGATTGGTGTTTAACATTGCATTCTAATTATTTTCATTCCTCTAAACTATAAATTTCAACTTCTCAACTTCGTTCATTCATAAATTAATTTTCTCACTATTAATATCGGAAAGATTTAAGCCGATATAGTTGGCTAAATACCAGATCGCATTTTTACGTAATTTTTTTCATATAATTATATTTTTCTACTCAGAAAAATGCACTGAATCCAATTCACTGAAAAATTCACTGCTTATATATATACTCTGGCCAACCTTAGCTTCGCAAGTCGAGTCTGGAGCTTGATATCTGTGTTTTTGGAACTCTGATATTTATATTATGTTTTTAACCTTCTTTTGATCTCACCTATCCATTTTACAAATAACCTTGCGAGTGTGACATGATTTTCTGTTTTCGCTTTTGTTTAACTTATTCTTTAAGGCTCCTAGATATGAATTCTTTCAACTATATTTATGTACGTATTTTACTTTTAGAGGTCATTGGTAGACGAAATTGTGATCATCAATGTTGTATTCTTTGTTGTTGTATAGAATAATTATAATGGCTCTTTGCTATGTGTGGACACAACTCCTCAACTAACCAGCAAGTGTACTGGGTCGTCCAAGTAATAAACCTAACGTGAGTAAGGGTCGATCCCACAGAGATTGTTGGTATGAAGCAAGCTATGGTCATCTTGTAAATCTCAGTCAGGCGGATAATAATTGATTATGGATTTTCGAATAATAATAAATAATAAACAGAAAATAAAGATAATTAAAATAGGATAGAAATACTTATGTAAATTAATGGTGGGAATTTCAGATAGGCGTATGGAGATACTATGCCCTTTCTTTTTCTACTTTCCTACTTCTTCCTTCCAGTTCTTTCATTCCTTCCTATGGCAAGCTGTATGTAGGGCATCACTGTTGTCAATGGCTACATCCCATCCTCTCAGTGAAAAAGGTCTTGTCAATGGCTACATCCCATCCTCTCAGTGAAAAAGGTCCAAATGCTCTATCACAGCACGGCTAATCATCTGTCGGTTCTTAATCAGGTTGGAATAGAATTCCTTGATTCTTTTGCGTCTGTCACTAACGCCCAACCTTCAGGAGTTTGAAGCTCGTCACAGTCATTCAATCCCAGAATCCTACTCGGAATACCATAGACAAGGTTTAGACTTTCTGGATTCTCATGAATGCCGCCATCAATCTAGCTTATACCACAAAGATTCTGTTTAAGGAAT
>NC_029773.3:53830775-53836286 GCF_000817695.3 Arachis duranensis
CCGGGTCGTGACGTGTTTCTGGCGTTTTACTCCAGACAGCAACATGGAACTGGCGTTGAGCGCCAGTTTATGTCATCAATTTCCGAATAAAGTATGGACTATTATATATTGCTGGAAAGCTCTGAATGTCTACTTTCCAACGCCGTTGAGATCGCGCCATTTGGAGTTCTGTAGCTCCAGAAAATCCATTTCGAGTGCAGGGAGGTCAGATTCCAACAGCATCAGCAGTCCTTTGTCAGCCTCCTATCAGAGTTTTGCTCAAGTCCCTCAATTTCAGCCAGAAATTATCTGAAATCACAGAAAAACACACAAACTCATAGTAAAGTCCAGAAATGTGAATTTAACATAAAAACTGATGAAAACATCCCTAAAAGTAGCTTGAACTTACTAAAAACTACCTAAAAACAATGCCGAAAAGTGTATAAATTATCCGCTCATCAGTCGTAATACCTCGCCACCTCTATTTTACGACTTAAGCATAAAGCTCTGTGTCTCATATAGGCAGGACAGTCATATGGGGCGATATCCAGACCCGCACATATGTCCATCCTGATTGGACCCTTCTTTAGTCTATTATTACTTTGTTTAGTCTATGACAATCTTACTGTATGAAACTCAACCTTCGAGCATACCTGTGTAAATATATCTATTTGTGTTTTCCACTTTTATTAAGAATAGGTTATGTACTTACTATTGAAGATAACAATATAACTTTATTAACTCACGATTATAATGCACCTTACAGGCTCATACTAATATAAATAATATATAATCTAGAGTGTTTAGGTTTAATTGGATGATAACACTTGATGATTGGCATTAGTCATGATATACTAGCTGGTTCAATTAACTTATTAATTAACTGTCGGTTTGACTAGTTCTTTCACCAGTTTTTTGCTTCAATCGAATCGATTAAAAAATTAATTTTTTATTAACCCAGTTAAACTGGTCAATCTGGTTCGATTTTTAAAATCTTGATTTTTACATATGATCAACTATTTGTAGAACTTTAAGAAGTTAAGAGTAAAAACAATTTAAAAGTTTTACTCATAAATTAAAAATGTTTGCAAATCTAACTATTAATTTTATTTATAGAGAAGACCTTAAAAAGATAGAATCCAATGTTAATATTTTAATGAACTTTAAATTATGCATTGATATTAATAAATGATGGTTCCACTTTGAAGAAGTGTAAAACAATAATTACTCGGTATTTTCGAGTTAAAGGTTGATTTTGATTGTGACTTTGTAAAAATTTTAGAATAATAATTTACTTTGTGTTTTTTTTTAAATATTAAAAAATATAAATACTTTCTATTTTTCATAAGTTTTCTTGTAAAAGGCATAAATACACACAGATTGCTGGCAAAAATAAACTAAAATTTGATCTTTAAATTTTTATATTTTAAATTTTTTTTAATATTATTAAAAAAATTTAAAAATTTTCACTTATTTTAATCTAATCCATCTAGCTTTTTTGAAGATATATATTTAACAATTGAATATTCATATCTTGTTTTGAAATTTAAAAAGATTTTTATCGTTAACAAATTTAAAAAACACCTTTATTAGCAATTTGATTATTTGGGATTACATTTTTTGTTTGCTATTAATTTTTAGGTAATTTATTTTTATAAACCAAACCAACCTCAATATTACTTGTATTTTCAAATACAAAAACATTACGTGAATGTCTCGCTGCATTGTTTTATGTAAATCAAATTCAATGAATTTGAATTAGGCATCATAACTAAATTGAATCTATTCTATTTGAATTATTTGGCCACTACTAAAGAATTGAATTCAATTTACAATGGGCTGCCAATAAATCGAAACCAGCGATCTCAATTTAGTGTCAATAGTAAATCAAATGTAATAGTTTCAATTTATTATCGTTGAGTGTTTTTAGTAAATCGAATCAAATGGGGTCGATTTACTTATATTGTGCCTATATATAAAATTCGAATCAGCTAATTTGAATTACAAACCAATATTTGAGACCCACCAAATCCCACCACAAACAATCCTCCTCAAAAATCTTGGAAAAAACCCTAGAAAATTCAAATATGAACACATGGAGAACGATCTAAATCGTATCTATCAGTTAGATGGAGCTGGTGTCGTCCATGAAGATGTTATTGAACAAAAATTTTTGTTTTGAACATAATTTAGTCATGCAAGTAATGTTAGCATACTTCTTATAGTAATTGCTTATAGTCGTTAGTTAGGAATTAGAAAATTAACTTTTTTCAATATAATCGATGGTTAGAAGTATTAAGCTACTAGTATTTTTACCCGTAATAATATTATGAAAATATAATTTTTTTTAAAATTACGATCTACTTTGTTCTGACAGTATAGATTATGCATAGCACAAAAGATATATAAAATCAAACCATTTTTGCAAAAAAAATCATAGATTGACAAAAGTCTTTAACTAAGAAGACCAATGTATCTATAAATAAAAAATCAAATAATAAGATTTTTAGTTATTATTTTTATATGAAAAAGTCTAATTTTTATTAATAATTAATTTTAACATTCGTTATCTAAAATTTAAAATAATTTAACGTGTATACTTTTACATTTAATTAGGTGTTAAGTCTGCTACACAAATAGAAATAATTAATTTTTATACTTTTATTTAAAAATAATATTTTTTCTCTCTATGTATATAAAAATATAATTAGATATTAGTATAAAAAATTATACTGATAGTTATAAAATTAATTCAAAATTATTTTTTAAAATAATCGAATCTTGATTTTAACTTTTAATTATAACATTAGTATTCTCTCCAAATTATATGTAATAAATATTTGAAAGAAGAGAAATAAAAATATAGATTAAAAAACTAAGCGGTAAAAATTTAAAACGAAATAAAAAACTAAAAAAATATGTATATAATAATAATATTTTTTATTTGAATTATATTATTTTGTTAATTTTATTTTTTGTAGAACAGAAGGATAGAAAAAATAGAGAATGAGAGAAAAGAGAGAGAAAGATAAAGATGAAGAATGAGAGTGAGAATGAGAGTTTGTTAATCTTGGAAAAAAAATTATTTTAATTTAAAAAAATATTGGATGACATATTTTGATTTGTCAAATTATTAACATAAAATATAAATTATATATATAGAGTAAAAATAGTAGAGAGGAATAAAAAATGGAGAGTGGTAGATGAGAGAATTTAGGAAGGGAGTTTATTAATTTTGAAAAAAAATATTTTCTCTTAATTTTAATAAGAGAGTGTCATGTGACACATTTGACTATTAAATTAGATAGTAATATATGATACATAATATAGGTATATTTCAATTTTAATTTTAATTTTAATGCAATTAAATAATGTCATGTTGCACATTTTGATTGTGAAATTAGTAATTAGTCATCAGTCATTGATATTGATAATGATATATAAAATAGATAGAGTGGTTGAAAGAATGAGAGAAATAGAGAAAAGAAAAGGGAGGAGGGGAGAACTCTTTAATTTTAGAGAGAAAGATTTCATTTCAATTGCAATGAGAGAGTGACATGTGGCACATTTTGGTTGTAAAATTAGTAATGAGGGGAGAATAATTCTTTAATTTTGGAGAGAAAGATTTTATTTCAATTACAATGAGAGAGTAACATGTGGTACATTTTGGTTGTAAAATAGTAAGGAGGAGAGGAGAATTTCTTAATTTTGCAGGAAAAATTTTATTCTAATTGTAATGAAAAAATGACATGTGACACATTTTGATTGTAAAATTAGATATATATAATAGATAGATTAGTTGGTTAGATTTTGATAACTTGAAATGGGACCTAAAAATGTTAGTTACTTAGTTAGGATAGTGATCGTAGACTATGTTAGATTTTTTTAAGTTATTAACTTTATATTTAGCGAAATTTAGTTTAGAATTAGGTTCAATATAACTCAATTGTTGTAGGCATGATGCTGATTGAGTATTGTGATATGTTTTACATATTAAAGATAAATTTTTTTAAAGTAGTCACATACATAAGCCCATTTAATTTTAGCATTTTTATTTTGTTTGAATGTGTGAGATTATATGTTTGGGTTAAGTTTTTTTTTTATTGGAATTGGTCATCCATTATTTAGCATTTTGAATTGGTTCCTGTGAACAATTTTTTCATGGTCATTGTAAACAATTTTTTATAAATTAAAGCGTGCAATGTTTAGTGTTTTTAGAATTTTATTAATCGAACACTATTTTTTATGATTGTGATAAACATTGTTTAGTGTTCAACTTGTATTTATATACATTAAAAATATACTAAATTGAATTAACTTCTAGTAAATCGAATGTAATAGTTTCGATTTATCATTATTCACTATTGACTGTAAATCGATTTCTCTGGATTCGATTTACTAAGGGGAACTAAATCGAACCTGATTGATTCGAGTTAGTATTTGTCATATAAATTGAAACTTATCTATTCTATTATATAAAAATCGGATGTCTGCACTTAATGATGAAGCTGACGTGGCATGCTTCGAAGAGTGTTTCCCAATTTAATTGTTTTAACTCATTCAATACCATTTATTGCACTGAATTAATTATATTAACTAATTGATTTGATTAGATATTTAAATATTTTTTAATATAATTTATTATAATTTATATTACTTAATTAATTATACTACATTAATTATAATTCGTTATATTAGTGAATTAGTCTTTTCATTTATAAAGTCTAAAATAAAATAAATAAATTATTATTTATTCTAATTAAATTTATTTATATACTATATATGAATTAACGTCTATTCTATTCTATTATATAAAAATTGGACTTCTACACTTAATGATGGAATTGGCATGCTTCTGAGAGTGTTTCTCGATTTATTTCTTTTAACTCATTAAATACAATTTATTATGAGATTAATTATATCAACTAATTAATTTGATTAGACATTTAAATAAAACATAATAATTATAATTTATATTAATTTGTTTTAATAGTATTTCCTAATTTATTTTTTTAATACTCTGGTAGTATTTTTAATAATTAATTGATTTGATAAAATTATTAATAATTAAAATAATAAATCTATAAATAAAATAAACAATTGAGATATTTTTAAATAATAATTAAATCAAATTAAATTATATGTATTAAGTCAAATTCAAATCATGTGAATTAAATACTAAACTAAAATATGATAATTTCTTACTTATTCAAATTAAATGCAATAAATACAAATTAATTTTGTTAGATAATGATGATTTTATGGTCTTCTATATATAGACGGCCAAACAAAATGATAAGAATCATCATTTTTATCGCTCTTGCTATTTTAACTCTTCTTTTTTCTTTTTTTTTATGTAAAATTTCTTTTATGGATAAATGAAAAGGTATGGATAAATAGTATTTCGTTGATTGTTTGCTTATAACTCGAAAATGTCTTAATTTAGGCATTACCGTTGCTAATAGAATTGGACGACAATGTGCTCGGCATACTTGCAGCTTAAGAAATCAGGTCATGTGTTCGAGGTGCACC
>NC_029773.3:53839124-53840003 GCF_000817695.3 Arachis duranensis
GAATTTTTTTATGAATTTTTTTATTGCGCAATTCACTTTAACAAAAGTAAATTAATTTATGAAAATTTAAACTTGAGCACTTACTATGATTAAACTCAAATTTTAATTTATTTTGTCATATTATTATATAAATATTAAATTCTTCGATTAAATACTTATTTGATTATGAAATGATATTATATATTACTTTATATTGACAATTAAATTTCAGTTACTACACAAATATTATATTTTAGATAATTGTATATTTTTTTGTTATGTTGAAAATTATTATATAATTCTAAGATAATTTAGTCATGTTTATTTTTTTAAAAAGTATTGTCATTATTGGAGAGTAACTAATGTTTGTAATAGTATAAAATTAAAAAATAAAAATACAAAATATTAATATACTGTGTTTTCGAAGTATAAATCTTGAAGTAAATATATGTAATTATAATTAGTGATCACAATTAAAAGTCTTTATTTTATTTCAATTTGTTCAGGACATGTTTATCTTAAATTTTATTCCTTTATTAATTAGTATTTTTTACATTTAATTATCATTAATTTATATAAATCAAAATGTATAACTTAAAAAGATAGATACGTGTCTAAAAAATAAAAAAAAATATTTTTTTGTTAGTAAAAAATTTATGACGCTTTAGTTTTTTTGGCATCGTATCTTACATTTTTACCATAAGTTAGAGGTAAATTATTAAATATAAATTAGATTTATTACTTATTATCCTAATACGAATTCATTAAATTCGATTTAAATAGAGACAACTAGGCAATATTATTGGATTTAGGGGATTAAGGTAATTTTAGGGTGACTTTGATTTATCAACATAAATTAGCCTAATATGTGATATTAGTTATTGTTATATGTATAAAAAA
>NC_029773.3:53840103-53870780 GCF_000817695.3 Arachis duranensis
GTAACACTTTTAGATTTGGAGGATACACGTAAAATTGGAATTGCTTTGGTTTACGAAAGTGAATTATCCTAATTTTTATTTATTTAAATAAAAAAAATCCACATTTGCATCACTTTCCCGCCAAAAACAATCCCGTTCCCGCGCCGCTATTATGACGGAAAAAGTCCAAATCGGATCATCGGCCTCCTCTTATTGCTGAACCCCGAAAGTCTGAAACATCTTTGACATCTTTCTGATTATCATCTTCCAAAAGGAGATGATGAACATGGACATGGACATGCCCCTTCCTGAAGAGCTCGAACTGCTCGAGCTCGAAAGGGACTACCCAGATTTTGACATCCCCGAACCCGAACAGGAACAGGAATTGCAACCGCAAAAGCAACCGCAAACGCACCCGCAACCAGAATCGCCAGATCTGGTGGTTCTTCCAGAACCCCAATCCAATGGCCACAAGCGGTCGCGTTCCGACGATCCTTCTCCAGTCAGGTCGCTTTCCGAGGAGAAGCGGGTTAGGGTTGGCGATTCTGCTGCCTCTGAGGTTGATGCAGTTTCCAATGACGATGAGGACTGGCTTCAATACTCACCTCCTCCTAGAGGCGTTCGAATGGAAGAAGAAGATAGGTTTGTGAAGGAGAAGGAGCTGTCAAGGTACGCTTGGGAGATCCACGGGGAGTGTATGCCGGTTACTGCGCCTAGCGGCGATAGAGTTTACGCAAAACTGAACCGCATTGAAGGGTTGGAACTCGCTAGGAAGTTGGACTGGAGAGCCAATTCTGCTGGTAAGGTTTCATATGGGCGTAGTTTTGTGTAACCTTTCATTTTTTTTATTGCTTTAGCAATGGAATAGAGAAGAAAAAAAAGTGATTAAATTTCTACCATTTTACGCTTTCAAACAAATAGGATTTTAAGGAATTGGCAAATCTTGATTGGGAAATTACTTGAGGTTATCAGTTTCATGAAGTTACGGTTTAAATTAACTTTGCTATGTTTGTTAATACAGATTCACGAAACACCTAGCATAAAAAAAAAAAAATCCAGCATTATTTAAACGAGGTTGGAAAGGATGGAGTGGGATACAATTATAGTAAATAACTTGAATACCCTATTTTTCCGTAACCTTCCATTATATTGTATTTCCGTACAATTTAGTTAAAATTTTCTGGAATTTGGAATGTGAAAGATTTTTAAGAACTGTAGTTAATATGCTGATCTGATTATGGTTTTGTGTCTTGTTAGATTCAGTGCTTACTTCAACCTGAAAGACAATAGTGATAAACATAATAGAGTAGAGGCATTATTTGGCGAAACCCTTAGAAACAGAGAATTGCGTGTGATACTTATTTTATTAAGAATTAGAGTCATGCATTACAGCTCCCTGACTTCTAGGAAAACAAAGGGAAAACACAGGGCTATGGGAGTTTAGCCAGGCATAACTGTTGGATCATGGTTGGGGTTGTGGTTGTTATCATTCTAGTTGTAGAGAGTATAGTGGAAGCCATCATGGCTTGGCAGATTTTAGAGTATAAAGGGTTGTCAGAGGAGGGAAATTTGATGAAGTGAATGGTTTGCAGTAGCTAGCATTGTGGGTATTTCATGCTAAAATACCTTTGTAAGTTCTCATACTTAAGAGAGAATTTTGCAAATTAGGGATTTTAATTCGAAAGTTCTCTAAAATTTTGAGGTTGACTGATTTACCATCAATTTCTGAATGTCCATCATAAGGTTTTGTAGATAATTCCGCAATAGTTGTTTTCTGTTCACTTGTATTATAAAATGATTTGGAAATTCATATGCAGATAACAATTCAAATTTAATGACCATTCTTTCAGTTTGGTGCATCTTGATGCGATTTTGTAGTAAAAGCGTGGTACATATCCTTGTATTCTAGCAAATTAGGTTGATGTGTTTTCCAGAAGTCTGGTTCTTTTGGTTCCAACTTCATTTAGTTATCTCTATCTAAATAATGAATATATGATTAGTTTGTCACTAATTCGGTTTTCACTTGATGTTGACTAGTCATCTATAACTGGCAGCTTGATTTAGTTCCATGCTTTATGGATATAGATGAATCTAGGCCTATTAATATATTTGGAAACTTCAAAATGTCATGCTTTGTGTAACTGGGAATTTTATTTGCTTGCAGATCTAACTTTAGAACCTATTAATGCTCTCTTCGAAAGATTGGAGCAAGAGGCTATCGCTAAGGTTTGGACTTAAATACACATCTTCTGATATTGAAGTGGCTAAACCTTATAAAATTTTCAGGATTTTACATTATGATAGGTATACTTGGAGAAAATTCAAAATTGTTTATCATAGATTTAAGGTTTCCTAATGATTATTCTTTTTTAAAAGACCATGGAAGCTAGTTTGGAGGGCCAAAGCTATCTAGATGTTCCTGCAACACAAATGGTGCATGAGCAACTTTGGGTAGATAAATATGCACCAAAGTCATTTACTGAGCTTCTTAGTGATGAACAAACAAATCGCGAGGTACATCTCTAACATGAAATTTAGCTCTTGAAATAATTACTTACAAGAGCTATAGTTGGAAGATATAAACATTATTTCTACTTTTTTCTTTAATTTTTTTAACAATTTGCTTTTGTACCCATTAGTTGATTTGTTTATTGTCTAAGACAGGTACTCTTATGGTTGAAACAATGGGACTCTGTTGTTTTTGGATCTGATATTCGAAGTACATCAGATGATGTTTTGTTTGCTTTGAAGAGACATTCTTCTGTTGCCCAAAATCAGCGACCTTTCAATTCAAAGTTTTCAAGGAGAAACAGAGGAGCCAAATGGAGTAGTGGGAGGTATAAAAATTCAAGAAGTATGGATGGGAGTAGTAACTCACAGAGCATTGAGGATATACTGAATACAAGGACAACCAATGTTGGTCCACCAGAACAGAAGGTATTTAATATTTTTTTGGTGCTTGAGCTGCATTGTGTTTAACAGTAATGAGCTTGTTCAAAATACATGTGTGTGCGCGTAAGATATAACACTCACATTTGATATGCGAAAGAAACAAAAGGGGTTAAGAGTTGTGGGTTGTAAAAGACCACTAGATATACCTTTGGGTCAAATAATCCAGTTCATACCAAAGTCTGATAATTGAGTCAAATACCCCTAATTTCAGCGCCAATACAGTGTTCAGAATCCAAATAGTTAGAGTGGAACTCAATGTCTGAATTTCCAATAGAGCTTTGTAGCCTAGTCATCATTCTCATCTTATGTGATTATTATGGGCTTATTTTCTTTTCTTTTAATTTGAAGATTTTTTTCAAGAAATATCGCATTAAAATATTTTCTTCATATCCTTCTCAAACAATTCATACCATGCATTTCCACTTTAGTCATTGTTTGGATCTTACATGATAATATGCTACTTCCATATTTATACCGATGCCTTTAATCAAGTTGTGAGATAGTCATGTTGAATCCCATCCGTAACTGTTTTTATTAGTACTGCAGATCCTTCTGCTCTGTGGATCACCTGGTCTTGGAAAAACAACAATTGCCCATGTAGCTGCCAGGCACTGTGGATATCATGTAGTGGAGGTATATTTTCCACTCTTTATTCAAAATCAGGGCATTCAAGCTATCATATATACTCATTTCCTTTTTGACTGTTCAGGTTGTAAAATTTAATATTCTTGCTAGTGATTTATGAATGTAATATCAGTTGATTAGATGAATTTGTTAGCAATTACAATTTTTGGCACAGGACCTAATTTTGCTTCGTTTTGTGTATTCTTTTTGGTTGAAAGGTTTTTTGCCAAGATGCAATCGGTTGTTTGATTCATGTGGCCAAGTTGATCTAATGAATAAAATAAAATAACATTATTGTTGTTGTCCATGTTATTTACATATGACAAAGGGTATATGCTTCATGATGTTCAACTGTATTTCATATTTTCTCATGTTATCAACTCTTATTGACTAAGTTGGTTTGATTTTGCTTTTCTCTCTCCTCTATTGCTTCTTCGTGTTTCTGTGCCTCTTGTTAGAGATGCTTTAATATAATATACTGATCAGGACAATAATGTTGTAGGTTAATGCTAGTGATGATCGTTCTACATCAACTATTGAATCCAAAATCCTTGATGTTGTTCAAATGAACTCTGTCTTGTCTGATTCAAGGCCAAAGTGTCTGGTACTTTATTTTATTTTATTTTATTTTTACTGTTATTCTTATTCTCAGTATGTTTCATTTGCTTCTTACCATCAATACTTACAACAAAAATGGTTTTCTATTGACTTCACTTTCCAGGTGGTGGATGAAATTGATGGAGCCCTTGGTGAAGGCAAGGGTGCTGTGGAGGTTCTTTTGAAGATGGTTAGTCAAAGATTCTTTTCCACATAGTAATATTTCTTATTTTCATCAAAGATGTTTGTATACTGCTTTTGATTGTTGTTATTTCACTTATTTATTGGTTTAGTTCAGCTGTTTTGATTTCATGCTCCTATTACTAGGAAGAGAATGCACAAATGTGTCAGTGTTTCAAAATTTATTACCAAAATGTCACTCTTTTGAAATTTCCTAGAAGCCACACTTCCTATGTTATTATAAACAATCATAATTAAAAATGAAATAATAAATCAGTTGTCACTATGATAAAAAGATGACATATGAGTAATTAGTTACAAAAAATGTGGCATTTGATAAGTTTCGAAAAGGGGGCACATGCCTAAAAAAGTCGGTAGAATGGGCTTGAACTTATTGTAACTGAATGTTGTTCTTCAGTTCGTTTCTGTCTTTTGAAGACCAGGGTTTATGCTTTTAATGTTCCCTGGGTGTAACATTTGTACAGTATTATTCAAGCTGAATTGATTTAAGGGGCCAGAGTTGTCTATTTCAGCTGAGCAGCATGACTTTCTTAAATATTTTAATATATCTTGTTCCCATAAAAGTGTAATTATTCCCATAAATTTTCCGAATAGACATATACCTTGTTTGATGGCTCACCTTTTCGCAAAGTAATTTTTTATTGGAAAAGAAAACTTGTAATGCACACGTGTTCACTTTAAAGTGTATTTCAGTGATATGGCCATTCCACAACTTGGTGCATGATTCCAACTTTGTTCTGAAAAAATTGCACGCTTTATAATATTGAAATTGGACCATCCGATTTTATTTTTTAAACAATTAAAAAATTTAAAATATTAAAACTGGGCCCTCTAATTTCTATTTTAAAAAATTTAAAAATTGAAATCGGACCTACCGATTTGGGTGGTTTTCGGGAAAAAAATTGCATGCACTGAAATCGAACTCTCCGATTTCATACTCCTCTTCGTCCTTCAACAAATCTGACCGTCCTGATTTCTTTAATAACAATTTTAAAAAAATTAACACCATATTAAAGAAAAAAAAAATTAGCCTCACCTTTCCACTAATTTATCAAGAATCCATTTATTAATTAATATAATGCTAGTATATCAGCAACTATTGGCTTTTCTTGAGAAGTATTAGTATTAGCTATAAGGGATTTAAAATCAAGTTGCTATTAAGAACATTCATGAAACTTGGTTTATTTTAACAATGCAGGTTTCTGCTGAAACAAAGTCTGATGCTGGAAGGAAATCGTCAAAGAAGGGGTGGAAAAGAGCAACATTATCAAGACCTGTGAGTTTCAAGCATTTTATTGTCATGTGTTTACTAGAATAGTTAAGTGCTAAATCAGTTGCTGTCTATTATATCGGTGATGGTATTGGTTGTTGACACAGGTGATTTGCATTTGTAATGATTTATATGCACCTGCCTTAAGACCGTTACGTCAGATAGCCAAGTAAGTTTCTTAGTCTTTTAAACGATGAATTAGAACGTCTTCACTCCTTTCTTGAGCTGTCATAACTTGGCGTCAAACGTGTAATTTTCTTCTTGTTATTTAATCTCTGGCAAGCATTGATTACAAATAGGCAACCATAACAGGGATGCAGTGTCCTAGTAATTTTTGTTCATTGTTGGTGTGGGCATGGACTGCTGTGTTCCGAAAAATAGCTATATTAGGTTTAAGGATGACAAGAAACGGAATGGCCAAATGTAACTAAAATGTGTTTTGGAGTGATTTAAAAGCAGCAATGGGGGGTTTTGTGTGACAACTTTTGGCGGAAGTTTCTGTCGTCCCTCCATTTAAAAAGAAAACAAGCTATATTAGCCATTTTCTTTCCATTTTCTTTAAATGGTCAGGGGGATATATCCAAAACTAGTTGTTCTAATAGTTATTCTGGAAAAGGAACTGTGTCCAAGCAAGATAAAAGTGCATTTGTTTTGTTTCTAGAATCTCGGCATGCATTTTGTAGGTTAGTGGCACAGGTTACACGTTGCAACTTAGTAAGCTATATTTCTTTCTGTTTTTATTTTTTTGTTCCTGAGAAAAAATGGGGCAGCCATAATGGTATTACATATATTTGATCATTTCAGCGTAATTTTTGTAAGGTTTTTAGGATTGGTTTGGTAAAGTTTTTTTGAAAGATAGTTTTTTAAAGAGGAAAGTATCATCTTTGTCTCCAACGTTTGGGATAAGTCTTAAAGTTGTCCCTAACGTTTCAAAACTGACTCAATGTTGTCCTGCCATTAGGGATCCATTAACAGAATTGACGGTGGGACAAAATTAAGACAATTTTGAAACGTTAGGAACTTAAATAGAACAAAAACGTTGGGGACAAAAATAATATATAGAAATAAATTTTAATTTTATCCTTTAATAATATTAATTTTTTTTACTATACATAGTATTCAATTATTTTTAAATCACATCTAAATAAATTACATTTAATCATATTACTTTCATTTTAAATAAATTAATTTTTTTATAATTTTACTCTTAAAGATTTTTAGTCATTATGAAATGTTTGTAGAATGACTAGTATATAAACTTGCAAAAAAGAAAAAAAATAATATATATACAATAAAATATAAATTATACCTTTTGTCTCTAATGTATCAAAATTCTTTAAAATTATAAAAAAATAAATTTATTTAAAATGAAAGTAATGTGATTAAGTGTAATTTATTTAGATATAATTAAAAAATAATTGAATACTATTTACAGTAAAAAATTAATATTATTAAAAGATAAAATTAAATTCAAATTTATTTTTATGTATCGATTTTGTCCCTAACGTTTTCGTCCTATTTAAGTCCCTAACGTTTCAAAATCGTCTCAATTTTGTCCTGCCGTCAATTTTGTTAACGGATCCCTAACGGTAGGATAACATTCAGTCAATTTTGAAATGTTAGGGATTTAAATAGGACGATTGAAACGTTAGGGACAACTTTGGGACTTACCCAAAACATTGGGATAAAAACGATACTTTACTCTTTTTTAAAAGTTGTGGCACTTATGTTTAGTAAATCCAACTAAACATGCCTTTTAATAAGCACAAGCAATAACAATTGAGTTTGATAAAATAACTTTTAAAATTTAAAAAGATTATAATAGACAAATATAACAGTTAGATATTTATTAACATAAGGAGTTATATCAAACTTTTAATTCTAAGAGTAATTACCCAAATCAGTCTCTAAAAATTTTAAAAGTGAACACTTCAGTCTTCAAAGAAAATTAATACATAGATCAATTCTAACGTTTTTTTCATCAGACATAACAGTTTTCCGTCTATTTTCTAGACATGACTCACTAAATTTTTCAAATATTTATTAGAAAAAGAATATTAGTAGATATTATAATCAAATTAACTTTTAAGGTTAAGTTAAACCTATTTGATTTCTAATATGGTATTTATTATGAAGTAGAAATTCAGTTAGCTTTTTGAGTTAATTGATAATTTGATGATCAAATTGAGATTCAAGTGAAAATAGAAGAATAACTTTGATTATATTTAATTCCTAGCTATCACACCAAGCTAAGTTATATTAAATACAAAACTATCAAATAGTTTTAATATTGAATTTTTTGTAGAATAATCTCTAATAATTTTATTGAACCTTATTATTATTATTATTATTTTTTTTAATTGAGTCCTTGCACTAATTTTTTTTTAATTGAATCCTTACACTTTTTTTTCCTTTTATTTGAGTCCTTGCACCAATTTTTTTTTAGTTGGGTCTCTATACAATTAAGTCAATTACTACTAAGAAGGATCTAATTGAAAAAAAAAAATTTGGTGTAGGGACCCAATTAAAAGGAAAAAAGTATAGGGACTTAATTGAAAATTTTACAAAACTATAGGGATCAACATAATAATTAAACCTATTATAAATACATACATAAGAATCTAATGAATAAATTTATCATTACTTTTTCCCAAAAACATGCAAAAAATGTGTATTAATTTTTTTTAGGAACTAACATGTCTGTTTTTAAAATTTTTGGAGACTAATTTAGGTAATTATTCTGCTGGAAAAGAATTAGAGACTGATTGTCTATCAGAGTAAAACCTTGGAGATGTTTTTGTATATTAATTTTTTTTGGACTAAAATATATGCTTTTAAACCTTTAAGACTGATTTTGGTAATCACTCTAATTTTAATAAGCACAAATTAATTTTGAAAAATGTTTTTTTAGGTACTTTAAAAAATATTGGTAACTTTTAAAAGTTGCAAGCAAAAACAAATGATTATTTTGATTTACTAAATACAGAATGAGATGCTCTATAAAACTCTAGTAAACCAAGTATAGAACCATAAGAAAGTATTATGGACTACTGATCCACCAAATAACTTTGGACCATTGTAACATTCACGAAGTATATTAAATCAATGGGGTTCGCGGTGCCTCTTGCTTTATTCCGGGGAACTTACTCCCTTCGATCATCTCGCCGTTCAATTTTGTTTATGTTCAATACAATTGTCGCCATGAATGAAAAGCATAAAGTTTTATTTTAGAGTTTGAGTATTATATGATTTGTTATCATTAAAATATAGTGCATTTTAGATGCAAGGTTTCTGTCTGTTTTACAACTTTGATCCCGTACAGCTCGGTACTAATTCAACTTTGGTTAAATGCACTTTTGGTCGTTATAGTTCCTACTATGGTCCTTAATGGGAAAAAACAATGTTTTTCTAATTTGTCATGGTGGCTACCATATATTGATGTTAAACTAACCATGAACTTGACATAAAGTTATCCTGAAGAATCAAATTGAAATTATTTGTTACGATTGGGATCTTTGTTGAAAATGGGTATTATGCATAGGGACAAGATAATATGAATTTTCGAACCAATATATGTGTTCTGTTTGTAATTTGCTGTGCACACATTAGTGTGTTAATTCTAATAGATGGTGTTAATACGAGCATAAACCATAGGGACTTTAACCAAACTGTATTTGTACACACATCGCCGGTAAAATAGAAACTTTTACGAGTCAAATTAAAATAACATATAATGGCAACAATATATTTTAATATTTAATTATTTATTTCTTCCAAGCTAGTTTTCCTTCCCTTTCGTGTCTGCATCCTACCATCTGTTCTTCTGTTATATGTATATTTCAATTTATATACAATTTGATTTCTTGACAAGAGATCTTTACCATGGCAGGGTTCATATGTTTGTTCAGCCAACAGTTGGTCGTGTGGTAAGCAGGTGATGGTCTTGTTATCTTAAACTATTTCTGCTTTTATATAAAAGAATACAAAGTTACAGCTTAGTTATTACCATTGGTACCTCATGATTCAGTTCCACTTATAATGAGGGCAAGGCTTTAGTACAATCCACTATATCCGAGTTTTACTATAGATATCACTTCGGCCAAACCAAATTTGACATATAAAAGCTCATAATTGTTCCTAAATTTTTACTTGTGATTTAAATTTGTCTGCCGAATTTTCAGTGAACTCAATTTGGATCCACCAAATTTATGCCTGTGATTCACGATAATCTCTTGCGTGTTATCAGTCACACAGACCCCATTTGCATTTTTAAGTCAGGCTCCAAAACGGTGTCTTTTTCTTTGCTGAGCCTGTCATCCATCATTCATCATCTTCATGATCTCCATGCTTTTCCTCTGCTATTATTCATCATCTTCATGCTTTTTTTGTCCTCACATCACTGCTGCGTCCTCTTTCATTATTTCCATTTCAAATTACCGCCAAACTTCATCACCTCAAATATAGCAAAGCTATAATTAAGCCCAACTGATTAAGCCAGAGAGGGCTGCTTCTTGAAATCTTAAACCATACACCTCTGGCTTCCTTGATTTTTCCAACGTCAGCTTGGCAGATGTACACAATGTTGAATTCTCATCAGACACCTGGCACCTTTATATTGGCATTCAAACAACTGATTTGATTCGGGTCAACGAGTCAAGTTGTCAAAATCCTTATGAGGGACTCCTTTTGTGAAATACCAGTTATCAGAATCGAACTGGTAATTAATTCAGTCATTGGGTCATTGGTTCAATTGGTGGATCACTAATTTACTCGTTCAATCATATAGAGAGACCGTTCACATGTAGATCTCGTTTGACCACCTCATGGATGGTCTTCTTAGGTCTTCCTCTGCCTTTCACTCATTTTCCATCTTTCATCTCATCCACCCTCTTGATGGGGTGTTCTGTCGGTCTTCTTCTGACGTGTCAGAACCACTTGAGACGCGATTTTACCATCTTTTCCTCAATAGATATTACTCCGACTCTCTCTTTTATATGTTCATTTCTTATTCAATCCAATTGTGTATGACCACTCATTCATCTCAACATCTTTATCTCTGCCACGCTTAGCTTATGTTCGTGCTCCCTTTTGACCGCTCAACGCTCTGTACCATAAGGTATAGTCGATCTGATAGCAGTGCGATAGAATTTACCTTTAAATTTTAAAGACACTTTTTTGTCACATATAAAACGAGACGCACTCTGTCATTTTGACCAACCTTTTGACTAACCTGTTTGGATTCTATGATTTACATCCTGTTCAATCTCTCTATTATCCTGTATGATGCATCCAAGATACTTAAAACTCTTAACTTTTCGTAGGATGTTATCTCTAATCTTCACCTCTATATTAGGGTTTTCCCTTGGCAGGCTAAACTTACATTACATTCCATATATTCTGTCTTGTTACGACTTATGTGCAGACCATACACTTCTAGAGCTTCTCTCCATAACTCCAATTTTTTATTTAGGTCTTCTCTTGACTTTCCCATAAGAATGATATCATCAGTAAAAAGCATGCACCATGGTATAGGTTCTTAGATATGTTATGTGAGTACTTCCAAGACTAATGTAAAATGATATGGACTTAAGGATGATTCCTAGTGTAATCTTATACCAATAAGAAATTCCTCTGACACACCACTTTGAGTCTTCACACTAGTTGTAGTCCCATCATACATGTCTTTAATTGCACGAATATATACGATCCTTACTCTCTTCTTTTCTAAAACCTTCCATAAGACCTCTCGTGGTACCCTGTCGTACGCTTTTTCCAAATCAACAAATATCATATGTAGATCCTTTTATTGGAAACAACTATCTTAAATCTAATTATACTCCAAGCCAGCAATGATATTAAAGCACCATTCCAATTGAAAAATTTATACAGCCTCACACTTATATTTGAAGTCAAAGTAAATAATTTTAACTATGTTCTCAACAATACATTATTACCAAGACATTTGTTCTGACAAAAAATACTGAAACTTAACCCCTATCACAACAAATAAAACAGGTAATGCAACAAAAATTTTATTTATTCACATCATTTTTATTGCTTATTTATATTTTTCATTGATTATAGAAACCAGCTTCACTAATACTAATATCATCAAACCTAGATGACATGAATTAAGAGATTAAGGAAAAAGAAAAGTAAACGAATATAAGACACATCTTCAGATGAAGAACATATAAGAATATATGACAGAAAGAAGAAAGAAATAGAAAGGACAATAGATTAGAAAATGTATACAAGTCAACCGTTCAGAAACATCATGTCTCCACAAGAATATATGACAGAAAGAAGAAAGAAATAACTCCAACAACAACCGAAAATAAAAAAGGAGGACAAACACCATATAAAGAGACTAAGTCTGTCAATTATAATAAATGCGAAAATAAAAACAACTGAAGATGTAACTTTGTACAACTTTAATATCAAAAACTTTTGTATTACAAAACATTTTAAATAAAAACACATCAAATTTAATATTAGTTTATATATATTTCAATTAATTTTTAAATAATATAATATTTATTAAAATATACTATATACTATAATTAATTTACTATTCTGCTCATTGCATGGGTCTTACTCTAGTATTTCTTAATAATTCAAGAGAGGAAAGTATTCTAACAAGCTATTAGTTAGAGGACACGTGTAAATTGCACCTGTGAAAAAAGCAAACATTAATCCTATGATTCAAACACCATAATAAAGAGAATTACCAAGATTAGTGAACTGTTATATTTTCCTGTCAAAGTTCAAGTTGTAAACAGTATTTGTCCTAAACATAGCCCATCTCCACGTGCCATTTCATAATGGTGAAATAAGTAGCACATAGTAATCAGCTAAGAATATCGGAAGTTAACTTTAGTGAAGTAGCTGAATAAGTTGCTTAAGTGCTAGCTACATACATAAAATATGGGTAATTGAGCTTGTACTTTTAATTTTGAACTCTGCTAGTATCAATTATCACCAGATTACATTTTATTATTTCACTGTTCTTTAGTATAGTAGAGATTTTTCTGTCCATTGAGTTTTGTTAGTTCCATTTTTAACCTAAATTAACTTTTTAGGCTTAAACATATATGTAACAAGGAGGGAATGAAAGCTAGTGCTATTGCGCTCACTGCTCTAGCGAATTACACAGGTTGGTTCTCTAATCTTATTCTAGTGAGTTTTAACTTTCTTGTCAATTCGTTATGCAAACATATGTATGCACTATATAGGATCAACTGTTGAAAGCCATGGAAGGGGGAGCCCTATCTTGTTTTCATCTTGGGACCAATTAAAAGTTTCAAATGTGGCTTTTCTTGGTGTATCTACCTTTAGTTAGTGGTGGATCACCCTCCACTTTAATCTACACTGTTATTGGGTATTCTTTTTCTTTGTCAGACTTTTTTCATCGGATGTTTAGTCCTTTGTACTATATGGTCAAAATTGCTTTAGCTGTACTTTTATCTATAAAACACCTGAAGTCCTCTTCTACTTAAAAGCACTGTTAGAACTTGTAATTGGACACAGGAACTGAAAAGAAATTGTTTATTGATATAGGATTGATGACAATTTGTCAATAACCTCGAATGTGATTGATATGAGGAAGATTTAGAGCTACTAAACTCTCCAACAGTTGCTAAAAAGATGCCCAGTCACCTTATTAATTCCCTTCTCCCCTTATGTGTATTCTCTATACAAGAGAACCATCTCTTAACTAATAGATTTCTAACTCTACTTCCCCACAAATGACCCATCTTGTCCTCAAGGTTGAGAGATAAAGACCTATTAGCAGACAAATAAAATTAATGTTGAACCAGATCCCACTGCTTTATGAAAAGCTGTACTATCATTAGCCTTTTGATCCAATATCCTCCTACAATGGGTAGGACATGACCTTTGAAATTAAAGGATAATCACCTCTCGAACTAGGATTGGCCATTAAAAACCTGAAATAGCATCTTTTACTCGATTATATTCTAGGGAGAACTAGACCACGAAAGCTAACTATTCTAATTGAAGAGCTCAAGGACTTATAAGCCTCACATCGGAATACTATGGTTTTCGATTTTTGACTCAAATCATACCTTGTTTTCAAGTGATTCTTAACATCCCACCATGCTCTGCAGCCTTGGTGCGCACAGGCTATCTGGGAACTATTCCTCTGACTAGTCTTTGACGAACATAGCATTGTTGTTATTAGCACCTATATTATATCACTTTATTGTAGCAGAGCAACAAGGTGGAAGGTCCTGATACCAATTTATATAATCATGAGGAGCTGAAAATATTCCTCATTAATCTTGGGAGTGACCTAGATAAGTTGAATCATACATTGCAATTGATTCTTGTACCTTGTGTTTTAGTATTAACTATTGACTTATTGAGTCCAATTTTCACATCTAGGTTAGAATTTATGTCTTGCTAAACATACAATCAATATCTTTGTTACTTATGTGAAACTTGTAAACTATGTTCTTCCAAAACTTATTTCTTCAAGGCTAGCCTTCAATTCTTCTCTTTATTGTCCTCCTAGGACGTTATAATATGCAAGAAGCATCCATTGGTGCATCGGATCTCCAATGTTTGGAAAGAGCCTCCAATACCAGCGTAAAACCAAAAGATATGGACTAAAAGTTGATCCTTGAAGAGACTTATATTTCTAAAGTCAACATGTTTTCCAAAATCAAGATCATGTTTGGAAGCAGCCTCTCTTTTCCCCTTGAAAAAATTTTGTTTGGAAATCCGTCAAATGAAATCATAATAAGTTGATAATGTTAAGTTAAAATTCAACTTATATGGATAAACAACATTTCGAAACCTATGTTTATATGCAAAAGATGATTATTTCATACCTGTAATCATTTCTCCACTTATCAATTGATTAAATAAAACAAAAATCAATAAGAAAATATTGAAATAAGCTTAATCTTTGGTCTTTTCTAACATACCCTAAGTAATAATGTATGAAACACATCTCCTTGAAGAGTTATGCTTTAAGCAAATACACCATATTCTAGCTTAGATTACTTGTTGATAATTTGTTTTATTTGACCTCTCACATTTCAGAGTGTGATATACGCTCATGCTTGAATACTCTGCAATTTCTCTCCAAGAAAAAGGAAACCCTCAATATGGTAAGACTAAATGTGAACCAGAAATTTGGAAGAACATTTTTGTCTCATTTATTACAGATTGATTCAGTTGTTACCATTTCTTACTCTTTTGAGCTTATGACTTTGCTACTTTTGAATTACTTTTTAATTCTTAATATCTCTGCATAATGGTTGCGAATCTTTTACCTCTTAAGAGAAAGATATATGAAAGAGATTAAGTTCTCGAGGGAGCTCCTGCGATAACTTAACACTATTATGGTCTTTGTTGCTTGTGGTTGTAATTTTTGTACTCTTAACTTAGGGTAAAGACAAGTGAGCACAATTGGCTTGTTCTTTCGAATTTTGCATACTATATCAAAGTTTGTGATAAAAAATTTCGTGTTGTACTTTCTAATGTTGAGATATGTTTGTGGTTAGCAGTTTTAGTGTTGTATTTATTGAAAGTAGTAAAGTATGTGTTGCTGTGTTTACTTTCCTAATCCACCTAGTAGTTGTGTTTATAGGTAAGTGTTTGCAGTGAATAAACTTAGAATCATACAAATAGTTCAAGAATTCTCTCCTTTCTAAGTTTCTTCTCCTTCAGCAAGGTATCTAGAACCTAAAGAGAAAACTCAGTATGTGCAACCTAGAGGGGAGAGAGAGCTCTGGCATTTTCAGATTTGTTGGAGGGAAAACACTCTAGACCTGTCTTTTCTTGACTCTTGAATTGTTGAATTACTATCATGGTGGAAATTTTCTTAGTTTTTATATTACGTAGAGGTCCAATTATTATATATCGCTTTCATTCTTTTGTGGGTTTATGTAGTCAAAAGTTTAAGTGGACTTTTTTGTTGGGTGAAGATCACTCTTGTTTATTACATGCTGGATTTAATAATCACATGGCTTGTTGGCTTTCAGTTTGATTTAGCTTCTCAAGTAGTTGGCCAGAAGGACATGTCAAAGAATGTTATAGACATCTGGAAGGAGGTAATGTGAATTAACCTTTTGAGTTTGTCTATTTATTTCATATTAAATAAGATTAGCAGTATCTTTACAATATTTGTATTTGATGGTCTGCTTCTCTTAGATTTTCCATAGGAAAAGAAAGAAGTTGGAAAGAAATTCACCTAAAAGCAAGTCTTTTGAATTTGATTCCTTGTACTCCCTGATATCAAACCGGTAGGCCATACATTATTGTTCCTCTACATTATCCTGTCATTTTGAAATATGTGTATGTCCTTGGTAAAACTGGCCATTTAATTTTGCAGAGGTGATAGTGACTTGATTTCGGATGGAATTCATGAAAATATTTTGCTTCTCAATTATCATGATCCCGTGATGCAAAAAACTGTAAGCATTATTGACCACTAGAGTTACGCTGGGTAATTTGCTGATTCTTTTTGAAACATTGACATTTGTTTTCAAATTTGATTAAAGGTCAAGTGCTTCGATATTCTTGGAGTTTTTGATGTATTGCATAAATTCATATGGCGTACACAACAAATGCCCCTTCATGGTAAGAAGAGAAATAATTTCAATAGATATTGTTGCAAAACATATTTCATTCACATTTCTGTTCTGTCTTCACTAGTATATTTGCCGCCCATAGCAATTGGTGTACATCATATAGTAGCTCAAGTTCAGAAGCCAAGCATTGAGTGGCCAAAGTCTTATCAAAGGTATCAAATTGTTCTTGTAGGACTTAGCATAAATCTTTAAATATGGCATTCTTACAAAATATTTTTCATAATGCTATAAATGTCCAGGTATCGAACAATGATGTCTGAGAAGATTGACATTTTGAATACTTGGCACTACAAAGTCCCACCACATATTGCAAGGCACCTATCAGTTAGTTGCATTGTTGAAGATATAATTTCTCCGTTGTTGCATATTCTGTCTCCACCAACGATAAGACCGGTGATGTGCTAATTCTACTTTGGAATACTTAAAACTAGGATTTGATTTGATTTATAACTTAAATCTTATACCGGACTAGTGATTTGGGCCAAGTTAAGTGCATTGAGTATAAAGATGAGATTTTGGTCATAGAAGAGAGTATTAACTAAAGATGGAAGAACTATTCTAATAAATTTCTCAATGAGAAACATGAGACTCTTTCGTGCTTGGGTCAACTACACACAAGAAATGAGGACCAAAACTTTAATTACTTCTAAGAATTCGAGAGTTTGAAGTTAAGGAGGTCCTAAACCGGATGGTAGATAGTGGATCTGGACAATATACCAGTTGAAATTTGGAAAGATTTATGTGGAAAAGGTGTTTAGAAACAATCTGTGAAGTACATGATATACGCATAAGTTGTATTAAGACGGAGTACATGAAGCATAACATAGGAAGCGAGAACTCTAATTTAGAAGTGAAAATTGAAGAAAACATCATCCAACGGGCCAAGATATTTAAGTATCTTGGTTGAATATTCAACACAATGGAGGATGGTGTAAAATATGGGATTCAAGTTGGCTGGTCAATTTGGAGGAGTGCTTTGGGTTTTATATGTGATAAAAAAGTACTTTAGAAACTTAAAGGTAAATTTTATTGCCCTGTATTTCGACTAGTGATGTTATGTGGATAGAGTGTTAGGGCATAAAGGATGAAGACAAATAAAGTCTTGTTTTGGCCGAAATGAGGATGATTAGACAGATTAGTGGCCATGATAAAATAAGAAACGGGGACATGAGAGAGAAAGTCAAAGTGGCTGGGATGGCTTGGACATGTGAAGGGAATTCCAGTAGATCATCCTGTCAAGAGGTTATATTAAATTGATGATAAACCAGTGGTTAGTGGCAGTGCAGAGGGAGACCCAAAAAGACTATGAATGGGGTGATCAAAAGAGATTTGAGCCTAAATGAGCTTACAGCAAACATGATACTTGAGGGATGAGGGGGCATAATGACATTATTTCATCCATGTATCTGACACACGTAGTGGGATAAGGTTTTGTTGTTGACCAAAACCAAAATTGATAATATTTTCAAGGGAACAAATAACTTATTTAAGTATTTTCTAGATTATTTTACATAGATTTTAATAGTAGAGCTTGTCAAGTGTTGGACTACTGTTCCTACTCTAACCTTAGGGTTAACTCTAGAGGAACTCTTCCCACCGAAAAGTGTGGTGCGTTTCATTAGCTATGATACCTAGAAATCCTAATAGTGAGTCCTGGACCATTCTTTTAAACTCTACTCCATTTTCTTCAGAAATTCCAACCTCCCAAGGCTTGTTGTTTGTTGAACACAAGCTAAAATCTGATTTGATCAAAATCTTGCTCCAGTGTTGCTAGAACCTGTAGACCCACATTACCAATAATGACTCATTGTCTCAGACCTGGAGTGTTTTGTTGAGAATGTGGGATTTAGATAGGTAAAAAAGATAAAGGACTAAAATAATATAGATGCAATAAAGTAGACATTATACTAATCCCTATTTTGAATAGTAGACTTATAATCCTAATTAAATACGGAGAGAATCATGAAATTCAAAGTAAATATCAATCTTCTTTATATCAAAAACTCCCCTACAATATACAGCGTACTATGCTTTAATGTTGTTGCAATTGGATGCTTAATATTTTAAAACAATCTGTATAAAAAATTAGCAAGACAACAAAACAAAAAGATAAACACAAGGTAGCTAGAATGACCATCTTCTTGATCAAGCTAATTGAGAAATATTTTCCTGTCATCTATAAAGTTTGGTACATGATTAAGACCTATGTAGCTTCATTTTGAGGCTTGCTTGTGAAGTGACTTTAGTCTGATCTCCAAGTTGAGCCTTCATTGCCTTTACCTTCACTCAGCTCAGCTTGCACTTTATTGGTTTTCCACTTTTTCTGATGGTTTTTCTTTACTTTTAGGTGGCATTACATCTCCTAGCTGAAAAGGAGAAGAACGATTTTTCTCAGCTAGTTAGTACAATGGTCTCTTACTCTATAACATACAAGACTACAAAGTCAGAAATGCAGCCTAATCACCTAAGCCATGAAGTAGCAAATGACATGGCTGTGTCTCTTGTTCCTCCAATCAATGACTTCATAAACTTTAAGGTTTCAATCACTTCTCTGCCGGAAATATACGAAATTAAGTCAGATTTTAATTTCTCTATTCTATACATTTGTGCAGGACTATGCCTCCAATCATCACACCCTTTCATTACCTATGAAGAAGGTTTTGCTCCATGAAGTAAGGCTTCTTAAACTACATGCTTTTGTTGTTTGATTCCTATCGCATCAATAGCTCTGGATGGCATTCTAACTTCAACCTGTGTGCACAATTACGTTCGTGTAACTTCATTGCTCTCAGTCTTGCACTCCTGTTCCAACAATTGGGTTTCAGGTTGAAAAACAGAGAATCTTGCAAGTTACAAAGGGAGATGAAGTTTTTGCTACTGGAACTATCAATGCTCAATCAACCAAAGCCAACCATGGAGCTGCAGCTGATAAGAAAACCACTGAAACAAATACTAACATTTTAGCGAGGCAGTTAAATGCAAATCCCAAATCAGATTCACCAAACTCGAATCTTAATAAAGTTCCATGTGATTTAGACAATGCAAAACTGCCAAACACGGGAAACAAGAAAAGGCCATCTAATGGTTTTTCAAGTTTCTTTGACAGGTGATTCTTCTTGAATGTTGTTTTTTATTTCATATATCCACTAGAATACAATTTACAATAATAGATCACTATTTTATCTTATAAGCTCACGTATTAGAACTTGAAAAAACTTGAAAAGTATGTTAAAACTGGAATATATAACTGGAAATTGTTTCCTGGCCCTAGTTTCCTAAAAATGCTACTGATCACAGGTAGTAATCTCTCATATTAAATAGAATTGAACCTAAAAATGGTACTACACTCCCTGTTAACTGGTGAACCTATATATCAGATAATTTTGTTCATTCTTTTGAAATCTTAAGTTCCTGCATACGATTTCTTGAAATCATTTTATGGTATGCCTTTAGTTAATATATTGGCCAGCCGGAGCCTAGAAAAAAACTGTGCGCTGCGGATATTAACCGCTGTCTAATTTTTCCTTGAATAAGTAGACTTAGTTTGGTCTTGCTGAGCTGGATTAGCAGGAATACTGATTGTAGATTTGTTGGCACTACTTCAATTGAGCTTGATATTTTATATCATAGCTCGAAACTTCTCCACTCTCGTTCCAGTAATTACATTTTGCTTCTTACTTTTCCAATTCTCTAACTTATCTGCTGGATACTGTAATAACGTGATGTTGATCTTGTCAACAAGAGAACCAATGTCTAACTTGGATCATGCATGAATTGACATACTTTCATTGTGGTCTATATTTCATTTTGTTGTGAATGAAAACAAAACTCTTGAATAAAAACTTACCTATGTACTATACTTCTAACATGGTAAAAGTTTGATTTTGTCAAAAGCAGCGATGTCAAATCTGCCACATTGACACTAGGGATTTCTCTCTTATTTTTAAATTACAAATTGATTACTCAAAATGGCACTAAACTGTATAACAAGATCAGGTGTAAAGATTGATTCATGTAATGATCCCGCTTATATGTTTGGTATTTTTAAAAGATGAGGAGCTAATTCATCAATTTCATTTATTTAAGTACAAATTTGTCTAAGGCAAATTCATTAAGGACTATTTAGGGGGTTTACTCATTATCATCATCTATATCAGCATTGATGAATAGGAAGTATGTCTTGGTGAATAATCATCATTATATTCATTGTTTATGGCTACCTATCTTTTTCGAAGTGCAGGTTTAAAAAGCCAGGTGAGAAAGGCCTCAAAAGCAATGATGGCTCTCTGCAGAAAGAAGAAACTTTGAAGAAAGACCCATTCCCTTTACTATTCAAGTTTAATGAGGTATGCTGCTTTATTTTATGATTTAATGCAAATGCTTGTTAGACGATGAAATGAGGCATGATTTCTATTAAATAGTTCCCATAAATTTAAGGTTGAGACAATTCAGAGGGCCATCAGTATGTTTTTGCTCGTACGATACTATAAACATTTCGTGTAACGTTATGAGAAAGATAAAATCGAAATTCATAGACCTGGAATTAGAGATAGAAGTTTTATTATTGTAGTGATAGCAATGTGCAAAATAATTCGGGAAAGATTACACTGATTTCACTAAGAGTTACAACTTCTCAACTCTCTAACACTTTACTAAATGCTTGGGTTGTGTTAGAGAAAGATATCGACAGATATGTTCTGTCTCCAATTTCAAGAACTCCAGAAATACTGTTTCTACTCCTATCTCCTCAATCAAAATGAGTTTTTGTGTTTTCTGTTTGAAGTCCAGGATTCTTCTTATTCCTGACTCCATCTTGTTTTTCTTTTAATATCTATATGTTGAACTATAATTGTCACAGATTTTTTTATTTAAATATTTGCATGTTTAAATTTGCACACATGCTCCGTTTTTCAGTTGTCTTTCATTCTTTTTTTTTTCCTTTTTTTTTTTCACAGTAGTCCTGGGATTTATGATTTTCACCATTTTAGTAATTTAAATTCAAATTTTACTATACTGGTTCATGAGATCCAAATCCAAGTATCATATTGGTTCCTAGATCTTTTTCTTGAGTCAACAAACAAAATGCTAAACTAGTTGACTTGCCACGCTAGACACATGACTAAGTGACGTCTTTTTGTTTTAGGTATTAAGTAAGACAAAAATAAGATTGGTTGGAGACAATAATTTGCACATCATAAAACTTTTCTCGCTCCTCTCGTTTTTGTCTTGTTTAAGTGCGAAAACGAAACGATACTATTTAGTTCGATGTCTAGCGTGACAAGTCAGAACTAACTCAGCACTTAGTTTGCTGAATCAGTATTAGAAATGATTTAAGAACTATTATGGTGCCCAGAATTATATTTCATAGACCAGTATAGATAATTTTAAATTTAAAAAAAACTAAAATAATAAAAGCTATAAATTTAAAAAACTATTTTAAAAAATTAGTAATCTTTTGGATTAACAATGAATACTTCACTCTTTTGCAGGGCTTTACGAATGCGGTGAAAAGACCTGTCCGGATACGTGAATTTCTATGTTGATATATTCTCCCTTTTTTTTAACTATTTCTATTTTCATAATGTCAGTCATATATCTATTCTTATTTATCTCTATAATATACTAGCGGTTTAACCCGGTTTCTATTCAGCTGTTTTTTTATTGTTCTATAGTTAGGCATTTTAAAGGTTTTTTAAGGTTTTATATTCGATCACAATAATAACAGAATAGTTAACGCCAATTATTAAAATAATAAAAAGAAAATAATAGTTTTCGTAATATATATTCAAACAGCACATAATAAACATACATCGTCTATTTAAAAACAAGACTCTAGAAAGTAGTCGTCACTCGTCACAATTAACATAGTTAATGTTCCAACAAACGATTGTTTACCTTGAAACAATCAATTCTCTGAGCCTTGGAATCAAATTTTTGCTTTACAGAGTCAAAATTCTCATTTTTTGTTCTAGTTATTGTTTGTTTACTCCTACAATTGATTGTAGCACTCAACAATCGATCGTAGGCATGCGCCAATCGATTGCAAATCTGCTATACATTAAAATACACCAATTCCACTATTCCACTGACATTAGTTTAAATTGCTATCAAATTTGATACCACTGGATCACATTAGCAATTATTTATCTTGTCTAGGGGAAAGAATGATCTAATTCTACTTTATTTCTAATAGATTACTTCAGCATCTATAATAATCTATAATAATATAATGGCAATATATGAATTTGGTGTCTAAATTTTTTTTTCAATTTTGTCCTTTCTAATAGTTATCCCACTGTATGTTCACATTAAACAACTTCTATTATCTCATCTTCTCTCTTATTATTATGTTAGTTATTCACATTCTCTCTTATCTCATTAATTCACATTCACGAAATTTCTATTATTATCTCTTTCCTCTCTTACTATTTATTACCTTAGATTACTGTTACTCTGCAGTAGAAAAAAATTTCTTTTTTTTATCTATCTTCTCTTGCATCATTCTCACTTCACTTAAATATAACGTAAAATCTAATATAATTTACTTTCCGTAATTAAATAAAAGTGTAACACTATGTTTATATAATTGTTTTGATTAATTATAGCGGCAGCATATCAATGGAAAATTCACGTGAAAGTCGTCAACCGACTTGGCAAGACTATGCCGCGACAAAAAAAAACATGAACGAAGAACAGAGATAACACTTGGCCAAAAGGCATGCTCGATTAGAGAGGAAAACAAATTGATACATCTGAATGTTCCAACTAAAATGACATATTTATTTAATTAATAATATAATTTTTCTTATGTTTTGATTCAATAAACCTACCATTATTGCTCTAAATAATATTGTTATAGGTATTGTTATATTATCTTAATGTACTTTAAATTCATAACAATATATAATTGACAATACGAGGATATGCATTTAAAAGAATATAACAAGTAAAATAGTTTAATAGGATAATATTTTTTTTAAATTTACACAGAATAATTTTTATACCAATATAATATTCATTTATCTGAGTTTATTTATGAAATACTTTATAAAAATTATATTTAAATAATTTTTTTTATCTTATAACCATTTTATATCTTAAGATTCAAAATTTTGTATTTTTATTTTTATTCAAGGTTTATTTTTATATTTTATTTTAGTTCTGTTAATAAAAAAGTATTAACATTAGTTTTAATGTTTAACTTTTAGAATAAATAAAAAGACGAAACCTTTTTTATAAATTAAATCATTGAAAAACTATTTATTATAGAAGAAATTAAGTCTATTTCTCGATTATATTATAGGAATGTATATAATTCACTCTTGAATGTAATCAAAATAAATATATATTTATTTAATTTTTTAAATTTTATATTAATTATTAAAATTATGATATAATGGATGTACTCCTATACAAAAAAATAAAAATAATTTCATAACTTTTTTTTTTTGGAAGAAAATATGACTCAATAACTATAAAGTTTAATTTAAACAACTATAGATAAGTAAAATAAGTAATAAAAAACAACATAAAATTTAATTTTTTTGTTATTTGGTACAAAAATAAATCACTGTTCTCACATATAATGACATAAAATTTAACATTATACTTTTCTAAAGCCATTTATTTTTTTAGTTTTTATCCTTATTTTTATTCTTTATTTTAATTTTATTAAACCAAAAAGTACTAATGTCATTTAATTTTAATGTTCAACTTTTATCATAAATGAACATATATGATTTTGTATGCATTAGATAATAAAAAAACTCATAATAAAAAAGATTAAATTTACTCGTTCGTTACATTTATAGATAGGAGTGTAGATGATTCACATCAGGACTTTTTTTCTGAACTTTTATTTTTAAAGTAGTATTTACTTCTGAATATAATAATTATGAACTAATATATGTTGGTAACTAATTGCGATTGAAGAAAAGATAGAAAAAGAATAAAAAATGGAGGAAGAAAGAGAGAACAAGCTAATATAAGGGTGGTGGTGAGGCACATGTAGATAGATAATGGTAAGAAAAAAGAATAATGAAAATAAAAATTAAAAGTTCTAAAAGAATAATAAAACTAAAAAAAATTTAAAATGTTGAATATAAAATTATAAAAAATAAAATATTTTTAGCTATTAAAATTATTAAGAGAAAGAGTGATTTAAATATAAATTTTTATATTTGTTTCAAATTAAATATAATTGAATTTTTATTTTCATTGTTATCCATAGTAACAACGTAATGATTTTAGTATTATACCTAAATTAATTTAAATTTAATTATTCTATATATTAAAATAATTAAATAATTAATAAATTTTTTTATTAGTTATTTAATTATTCTATATAAAATTTTTGAATGTTTGATATCTTAAATTTTTTTAAAATAATAAAATATGACTTAACAAGTAAGTATGAAAAATAATTATCTATATAATAATTATACATCTAAATATCTAAATCAAACAAGAAAATAATTCTTTTAACAAATCTTTAATAACTCAAAAGTTAACACAATAGATATGTATGGATCAAAGTGATAAACAAAAATGAGAGCTGCCATAATGGTAATATGGTATGGTGGTAATTGACTGCGGTTGGGGTTAATAGAAGAAGAAAACAAGAAAGGAGAATAAAACAAGAAAACATAATAGTAATGACGAGACAATAATAGTTATACATCTAAAAAAATAATAAGAAAAAATAATAGTATATAATATGATGAGATGATATAATCAAAATAAAAAATAATAATTTTAAAATAATAATAAATTAAAGATAAGATATTCAATATAAAATTAAAGAAATAATTTTTTATCTATTAGAATTATGTATAAAGAAAAGAGTGTTTTGAAAAATAATTAAAGTTATTTTTACTTTTAATTATAAAATATTTTTCTATAATTAAAGTTATTTTAATTATTCATTTAATTTATATTTTGTCATACATAAACAAAGATTAATGTCATTTTTTTTGTTTTTTCAAAAAATTCAGTACAAAACAAAATAACTCAATTTTATAGATTTTAATTGAATTAATTGAATTCGTCCCTATAATAAGAAATCAATTTAATTGAATAATCTTAAATCATTTATATAGTTATTTTTATGGTTAATAAATGTAATCGTTTTTTTTAAGGCTCAAAAAATTATTGATAAGAATATGTAAGATGAATTATGAAATATTTTTTTCAAGTACACAATTTTTATATTATCCTATTTTATTTATTAATCATTCTTATAGCTTGATATTTAAAAATGAAAAAATAAGCATTTTCATTTCTTTTATTTTTTCACTATTTATAGGAAAATGAAGGCCTCTTCAGATCCAAATTCATATTTTAGCCTATCACTTAAAAAAATAAAGACAAATATAAATATCTATGACATTTAAGTAAAATTATTTTTTGTAAATAACTAATGTGTATTTTAGTTTATATATACTCTTTTTGAATTAGGATAATATTATTATTATTATTTTTTGAACTGTTTTTTTCTGATAATATATATACCTCTTTATTTTGTTCTTTTATAATTTAACATTTTAAAAAATTTTTATAGTAATTTTAAGAAAAAAAATATGATATAAATAAGATCACGTCAATGTTAAAATAATAAAAAAATATTTATGTAATAAATTTGAAAAATAAATAATATATTAACAAAAAAATAAATTAATTTCTTAAAAAATAATAAAAAGCGGCACGATAGTGGCTGTTAAACCGCTAGTATATATAAAAGAAATGTATNTAAAATATAGATAAAATATAATTTAATATTACATAATTATTTTAAATGAAGAATAATTACATACATGTCTGAATTTGGATTCAATTATATGTAAATCGGATCTATTTAATTCGATTTACATGAAACAATAGTAAATCAAATTAACTTGAATATTTACTATATATGTTATAAGAAATTTAATTTTATTTGAATAAAAAAATCTAATTATTTTAATTTATTTATTTGGGTATATTTTAATAGAAATTAAAAATAATGGCTATAAATATAATGGTTATAAATACATTCACATGAATTGAATGACTATATAAATGCATTACATTTAACTTTCATCATATATATCTGCTTAATCACATAATTGTGAGAACTTGTTTGAGAGATGAGTAGTGAGTAGTATTTTTAAGTTTGAGAGAGGAGCGATAGTTAGTGAGTAGTCTACTTCCGGTACATAATTAGCATTATCAAACGTAACTCCCTTCGATTTTTTTCATTTATAAAATAAAATAATTAATTAATTCCTTATAAAAATTTTCTAACTTTATTTTCAAGGATATAATTTTTTTTTTGAAATAAGAGTAAGTTCGTTGTAATTCCCAACAAACTTTATAGAAAATATTGAGTTTGCCGCGAATACGGCGAACTTGCTCTTATTTCCAAAAAAAAAAATCGTATTCCTAAAATTAAAGCTAGAAAATCTTTTATAGAAAATTAATTAATTATTTTATTTTATAAACGAAAAAAATCCTAACTCCCTTACAAGAAAATTTGGATAGAGTAATTAAAAAAGCTAATGTAAAATTTTATGGAATTAAAATTTTCTTTTAAAATACACTATTTTTTTAGATGCTTTAACAAAACATATATAAATTTTATAGTAATTTGAGGAAGGATTTGCCGGTTCAAATTGATGTAAGAGAATTTTGGAAATCCCTCTTGATTATATTTGATGTCTTAATTAAATACTATTTACAGTTAATTATTTATTATCAGTCCTTAATTGCTTTCAATTAACTTATGAAGGCAATTAATTATGTTATGCAAACAAAAAGATTTATAAATGCAAGTAATACAATTTTTATATCGAAAAAAAAGTAAAACAAGAAATTTAATTAAAGCGTTCAAATTATAACGAAATTTAATCATCTTATTCCGTTCATGGTAATCTGGCTTTACTCTATAGCACACACCTTTTTGGCAGCTCTATCAATGGTACATGAAGAAGCAATATAATTCTAACACGGTTTTGGTTTTAGTCGATCGTATAACTTTGTGTGTAAGTTAAGTCGAAAATAGTTCTTTGCATTGGTAGTTTATACTAAAATTGTCCTGAAAATTTCACTTTTATCTGTTGTTCTTTGAGATAGACAAAAGTATACTATATTATTAGTTTCTTAACTTTTTTTCATCAAGTGATTTATCACATTATTATAAACTAATATGGTGTACGTTTGTGGATTTCAGAAATATAATTGATATGATTGGTCAATTTTGTAAATTTTTGAGATCTGGTGCATTGTTATTTTAATGCACAACGACTAATTTCAAACATTTTTTTGGTAAATTCTACGATATAGATAGAGGGACAAATCTACATGTATAAATTACTGCTGGCATATCTTTTGATGGACAAATGTCCTTAAAAAGAGACAAATTTTGTCTTTATTGTAGGTTGTTGCAGGTCTTTTTCAGCTGAATAAATCACGATAGAAAAATTTACATGAGATACACATAATTATCAGCCCTAATCACTGATTACATTTAAGTTAAAAGTATTTTTTTTGATGGGCTTATTTTGTGTTTTTGAATTTTTAAAAACATGTAAAAGCTAAGTTGTTGTAAAAATGATAACTTCATATGCAAAAAATAAAACAAAAAAATAAGGATCCCAAAATGCAATGCGAACAACTTAAAAAAATTCAAAACATATGGATATTTGATGAACTGTGCCAAAAAATCAACTGTTAAAAGCTCTTTCAACACAAATTAATATTAAATTATTAATAGTAACAATAACTATTGTACTGATATTAATAATAAGAGACAATAATAAAACTAACTACAATAAAAAAAATAAACTTAATCATGTTAATAACATTTCATTAAAAAAAATCTTATTAAAAAATCTTATCATCTTAAAGTAATATTAAAATAATGGTTTATCAGACCTGCATGCCACAAGCACATGTTTAGGGACATCTTGATTTAGCCGCTTAGACTTGGATTTTATTTCCTTGTCCATTGATGCTCAAAGCCTTGGATTCTTTTTACCCTTGCCTTTTGATTTTAAGGACTATTGGCTTTTTCTACTTGCTTTTTCTTTTTCTTTCTAATTTTTTTTTCTTTCGCCTTTTTTTTCGCAAAATTTTTTTCGCAAGATTTTGCTTTTTTCATTGCTTTTTCTTGCTTCAAGAATCAATTTCATGAGTTTTCAGATTGTCAATAACATTTCTCTTTGTTCATCATTCTTTCAAGAGCCAACAATTTTAACATTCATAAACAACAAGATCAAAAATATGCACCGTTCAATCATTCATTCAGAAAACAAAAAGTATTGTCACCACATCAATATAATTAAACTAAATTCAAGGATAATTTCGAAATTCATGTACTTCTTGTTCTTTTGAATTAGAAACATTTTTCATTTAAGAGAGGTGAAGGATTTATGGAATTATTTATAGCCTTAAGACATAGTTACTCAATACTAATGATCATGAGGTAGAGACACAAAACACAAACACACATATAGCATAAAAATCGAAAAACAGAAAAAATAAGAACAAGGAATGAGTCCACCTTAGTGATGGTGGCGCTTTCTTCTTGAAGAACCAATGATGTCCTTGAGTTCTTCTATGTCTCTTCCTTGCCTTTGTTGCTCCTCCCTCATTTCTCTTTGATCTTCTCTAATTTCATGAAGAATGATGGAGTGCTCTTGATGTTCAACCCTTAATTGATCCATATTGTAACTCAAATCTTCTAGAGAAGTGTTGAGTTGTTCCCAATAGTTGTTGGGAGAAAAGTGCATCCCTTGAGGCATCTCCAGGATTTCTTGGTGATGAGCTTCCTCATGCGTCTCTTGGGTTCCATGAGTGGGCTCTCTTGTTTGCTCCATCCTTTTCTTAGTGATGGGCTTGTCCTTCTCAATGGGGATGTCTCCTTCTATGATAACTCCAGCTGAGTAACATAGATGGCAAATAAGATGAGGAAAAGCTAGCCTTGCCAAGGTAGAGAGCTTTTTGGCTATTTTGTAGAATTTAAGGGAGATGACTTCATGAACTTCTACTTCCTCTCCAATCATGATGCTATGAATCATGATGGCTCGATCCACAGTAACTTCAGATCGGTTGCTAGTGGGGATAATGGAGCGTTGGATGAACTCCAACCATCGTCTAGCCACAGGCTTGAGGTCTAGTCTTCTTAATTGAACCGGCTTGCCTTTGGAGTCTCTTTTCTATTGAGCTCCTTCAACACATATGTCCCTAAGGACTTGGTCCAACCTTTGATCAAAGTTGACCCTTCTTGTGTAGGGGTGTGCATCTCCTTGTATCATGGGCAAGTTGAATGCCAACCTCACATTTTCCGGACTAAAATCTAAGTATTTTCCCCGAACCATTGTAAGATAGTTCTTTAGATTCGGGTTCATACTTTGATCATGGTTTCTAGTGATCCATGCATTGGCATAGAACTCTTGAACCATCAAGATTCTGACTTGTTAGATGAGGTTGGTTAGAACTTTCCACCCTCTTCTTTGGATCTCATGTCGGATCTCCAAATACTCATTTTTCTTGAGCTTGAAAGGGACCTCGGGGATCACCTTCTTTTTGGCCACAACATCATAGAAGTGGTATTGATGGGACTTGGAGATGAATCATTCCATCTCCCATGACTCGGAGGTGGAAGCTTTTGTCTTCCCTTTCCCTTTTCTAGAGGTTTCTCTGGCCTTAGGTGCCATCAATGGTAATGGAAAAACAAAAAGCTTATGCTTTTACCACACCAAACTTAAAATATTGCTCGCCCTTGAGCAAGAGAAGAAAGAAAAGAAGAAGAAGAAGAGAAAATATGGAGGAGAGTGAGGGGGCGGTGTATTCGGCCAAGGTATAGAAGAGCGGGTTGTGTTGTGTGAAAATTAAGGAGAATGGAGGGGTTTATATAGTGAGGGGAGAGGGAGTAGGTTCGGCCATTTAGGGTGGGTTTGGGTGGAAAAGAAATTTGAATTTTGAAGGTAGGTGGGGTTTATGGGGAAGTGTGGATGGATGTGAGTGGTGAAGGATTTTGGGGAAGAGTGTTTCTTGGAAAGAGAGGATGAATGTTGAGAAGAGGGGAGAATATGGTAGGTGGGGATCCTGTGGGGTTCACAGATCCTAAGATGATCCTGTGGGGTCCACAGATCCTGAGGTGTCAAGGATTTATATCCCTGCACCAATTAGGCATGTATAATGCCTTTGCATGCAATTCTGGCATTTAAACGCCGAGGTGATGCATGTTTTGGGTGTTCAACGCCCATGTGCAGCATATTTCTGGCGTTCAGCGCCAGCTCTCCTCAGGTGCATTCCTAGCGTTTGAACGCCAGGGTGTTGCTTGTTTTTGGCGTTCAACGCCAGATCCATGATCTGTTCTGGTGTTGAACGCCAGCCAGATGCTCCTTACTGGCGTTTAAACGCCAGTAAGTCCTTCCTCCAGGGTGTGATTT
>NC_029773.3:53870930-53871246 GCF_000817695.3 Arachis duranensis
ATTGCCTCCCAATAAGCGCTTCTTTAATGTCAATAGCTTGACAGTGGGCTCTCATGGAGCCACACAGGTGATCAGGTCAATGTTGTAGACTCCCAACACCAAACTTAGAGTTTGGATGTGGGGATTCAACACCAAACTTAGAGTTTGGCTGTGGCCTCCCAACACCAAACTTAGAGCTTGATTGTGGGGGCTTTGTTTGACTCTGTACTGAGAGAAACTTTTCATGCTTCCTCTTTATGTATACAGAAGAACACCCTTGAGTCTTAAACACAAGGTAGTCCCCATTCAATTGAAGGACTAATTCTCCTCTGTTAAC
>NC_029773.3:53871368-53893966 GCF_000817695.3 Arachis duranensis
CAGGGATGTAAAGGCCTTCAACCTTTACCAACACGTCCTCTACCAATCCATAAGCTTGTCTTACTGACTTGTCTGCCAATTGTAATGAGAATAAGGTAGGCTGTACCTCAATGATCCCTAGTTTCTCCATTACAGAGAGTGGCATAAGATTTATGCCTGACCCTAGGTCACACAAAGCTTTCTCAAAGGTCATGGTGCCTATGGTACAGGATATTATGAATTTTCCAGGATCTTGTCTCTTTTGAGGTAAAGTTTGCTGAATCCATGTATCTAGTTCACTAATGAGCAAGGGAGGTTCACCTTCCCAAGTCTCATTACTAAACAATTTGGCATTCAGCTTCATGATAGCTCCTAGATATTGAGCAACTTGCTCTCCAGTTATATCTTCATCCTTTTCAGAGGAAGAATAGTCTTCAAAGCTCATGAATGGCAGAAGGAGGTTTAATGGGATCTCTATGCTCTCTATATGAGCCTCATATTCCTTTAGGTCCTCAATAGGGGACTCCTTCTTGCTTGAGAGATGTCCCATGAGGTCTTCCTCATTGGTATTCACGTCCTCTCCTTCCTCTCTAAGTTCGACCATGTTGATTATATCAATAGCCTTGCACTCTCTTTTTGGATTTTCTTCACTATTGCTTGTGAGAGTACTAGGAGGAGTTTCAGTGATTTTCTTACTCAGCTGGCCCACTTGTGCCTCCAGATTTCTGATGGAGGACCTTGTTTCATTCATGAAACTTAAAGTGGCCTTAGACAGATCAGAGACTAAATTTGCTAAGTTAGAGGTATTCTGTTCATAATTCTCTGTCTGTTATTGAGAAGATGATGGATAAGGCTTGATATTGCTGAGCCTATTTCTTCCACCATTATTAAAGCCTTGTTGAGGCTTTTTTTGATCCTTCCATGAGAAATTTGGATGATTTCTCCATGATGAATTATAGGTGTTTCCATAAGGTTCACCCATATAATTTACCTCTGCTATTGCAGGGTTCTCAGGATCATAAGCTTCTTCTTCAGAGGATGCCTCTTTAGTACTGTTGGATGCATTTTGCCATCCATTCAGACTTTGAGAAATCATGTTGACTTGCTGAGTCAACATTTTGTTCCGAGCTAAAATGGCATGCAAAGCATCAATTTCAAGAACTCCCTTCTTTTGAGGCGTCCCATTATTCACGGAATTCCTCTCAGAAGTGTACATGAACTGGTTATTTGCAACCATGTCAATAAGTTCTTGAGCTTCTGCAGGCATTTTCTTTAGGTGAATGGATCCACCTGCAGAATGGTCTAGTGACATCTTAGAGAACTCAAATAGACCATAATAGAATATATCTATCATGGTCCATTCTGAAAACATGTCAGAAGGACATCTTTTGGTCATCTGTTTGTATCTTTTCCAAGCTTCATAGCGGGATTCACCATCTTTTTGTTTGAAGGTCTGAACATCCACTCTAAGCTTGCTCAGCTTTTGAGAAGGAAAGAACTTAGCCAAGAAGGCCATGACCAGCTTATCCCAGGAGTCCAGGCTATCCTTAGGTTGTGAATCCAATCATGTTCTAGCTTTGTCTCTTACAGCAAAAGGAAAAAGCATGAGCCTATAGACTTCAGGATCTACTCTATTCGTCTTTACAGTCTCACAGATCTACAAGAACTCAGTTAAAAACTGATAGGGATCTTCTGACGGAAATCCATGAAACTTGTAGTTTTGTTGCATTAGAGTAACTAGTTGAGGTTTCAGCTCAAAATTGTTTGCTCCAATGGCAGGAATTGAGATGCTTCTTCCATCAAACTTGGAAGTAGGTGTAGTATAATCACCAAGCATCCTTCTTGCATTATTGTTGTTAGGTTCGCTTGCCATCTCCTTTTCTTGTTCGAAAATTTCAGCAAGGTTGTCTTTGGATTGTTGTAATTTAGCTTCTCTTAGTTTCCTTTTCAGAGTCCTTTCAGGTTCTGGATCAGCTTCAACAAGAATGCCTTTTTCCTTGTTCCTGCTCATATGAAAGAGAAGAGAACAGAAAAAGAAGAGGAATCTACTATGTCACAGTAAAGAGGTTCCTTATTATTAGTAGAAGAAGAAGGGAATAAAGAAAGGAGAATCCAAACACAAGGGTAAGGATAGGGGCAGTGATTTGAGATGAAGAGAAGTGAAGAGAGGTGTTAGTAAATGAATAAATAAATAGGAAAAGATGAGAGAGGGAGAAATTTTCAAAATTAAATTTTGAAAAGGAGTTAAATGATTTTCGAAAATTAAAGGAAGAATTAAAATTAAAATTAAAATTTAAAACAATTAATTAATTAAAAAGAATTTTGAAAAAGGGGTGAGATATTTTCGAAAATTGGAGAGAAAAAAGTAGTTAGGTGGTTTTGAAAAAGATAACAAACAAAAAGTTAATTAGTTAGTTGAAAAAGATATTCAAGTCAAATTTGAAAAGATAAGAAGATAAGAAGTTAGATAAGATATTTTAAAATCAAATTTTTGAAAAAGATAAAATTTTAAAAAGATATGATAAAAAAGATATGATTAAAAAGCTATGGTTGAAAAAATTTAATTTTTAAAATTAAAATTGATTACTTGACTAACAAGAAACTAAAAGATATGATTCTAGAATTTAAAGATTGAACCTTTCTTAACAAGAAAGTAACAAACTTCAAATTTTTGAATCAATCACATTAATTGTTAGCAAAATTTTTGAAAATAAAGATAAAACTAAGAAAAAGATTTTTGAAAAATATTTTAAAAAAATTAAATTTTCGAAGATAAAAAATGAAAAAGATTTGATTTTTGAAAAAGTTTTTGCGAAGATAAGATTTTTAAAATTGAAAATTTGACTTGACTAATAAGAAACAACTTATTTTAAAATTTTTGACTAAGTCAACCCAAATTTTCGAAATGTTGAGAGAGAAAAGGAAAAGATATTTTTTTAATTTTTGAATTTTTAATGATGAGAGAGAAAAACACAAAAATGACCCAAAACATGAAAATTTTGGATCAAAACACATGATGCATGCAAGAACACTATGAATATCAAGATGAACACCAAGAACACTTTGAAGATCATGATGAACATCAAGAACATATTTTTGAAAAATTTTTGATGCAAAGAAAATATGCAAGACACTAAACTTAGAAATCTTTAATGCTTGGACTCTAACAAACGAAAAATGCATATGATAAACAACAAAAAATACAAAACAAGAAAACATCAAGATCAAGCAAGAAGACTTACCAAGAACAACTTGAAGATCATGAAGAACACCATGAATGCATGAATTTTTCGAAAAAAATGCAACAATATGAATATGCAATTGACACCAAACTTAAAAATTGACTCAAGACTCAAACAAGAAACACAATATATTTTTGGATTTTATGATTTTATGATTTTTTTGGATTTTCTTTTAATTTTTTTCGAAAAACTTATAGAAAAAATAAAATAAGAAATTCAAAATTTTTAATAAAAATTCCAGGAATCTTTCAATGTTAGTCTAAAGTTCCAATCCAAGGGTTGGGCATGGCTTAATAGCCAGCCAGCTTTAGAAGATATAAATCAGGCATGTAACAACTGATATTCCAATTAACTTGCCTCTATGATGATGGTTTTGAAGCCTCAATCCAATTGAGTTAGACATGACTTTACAGCCAGCCAAGCTTCAACATACTTTATGAAACACTAGAATTCATTCTTAAAATTTTTGAAAAATTTTTCGAAAACAAAGAAAAAATTTTGAAAAATATTTTTGAAAACTTTTTGAAAAGAAAATAAAAAAGAAAATTACCTAATCTGAGCAACAAGATGAACCGTCAGTTGTCCAAACTCGAACAATCCCCGGCAACGGCGCCAAAAACTTGGTGCACAAAATTATGATCATCAACAATGGCTCCAAAGACTTGGTAGTGCTCTCAAATGTGTATCACACTTAGTCACAACTCCGCACAACTAACCAGCAAGTGCACTGGGTCGTCCAAGTAATACCTTACGTGAGTAAGGGTCGATCCCACGGAGATTGTTGGTTTGAAGCAAGCTATGGTCATCTTGTAAATCTCAGTTAGACGGATAATAAATGTTATGGAGTTTTCGAATAGTAAATAAATAAAACAGAAAATAAAGATAGAGTTACTCATGTAATTCAATAGTGGGAATTTCAGATGAGTGTGTGGAGGTGCTTATCCCTGTTGGATCTCTGCTTTCCTACTGTCTTCCTTCAATCTTTCTTATTCCTTTCCATGGCAAGCTGTATGTAGGGCATCACCGTTGTCAATGGCTACATCCTATCCTCTCAGTGAAAATGGTCCAAATGCTCTGTCACAGCACGGCTAATCATTTGTCGGTTCTCGATCATGTTGGAATAGAATCCCTTGATTCTTTTGCATTTGTCATCACGCCCAACAATCGCGAGTTTGAAGCTCGTCACAGTCATTCAATCCCGGAATCCTACTCGGAATACCACAGACAAGGTTAGACTTTCCGGATTCCCATGAATGCCGCCATCAATTCTAGCTTATACCACGAAGATTCTGATTAAGGAAACCAAGAGATATGCGCCCGGTCTAAGGTAGAACGGAAGTAGTTGTCAGTCACGCGTTCATAGGTGAGAATGATGATGAGTGTCATGGATCATCACATTCTTCATGTTGAAGTGCAACGAATATCTTAGAATAAGAACAAGCGGAATTGAATAGAAAATAGTAGTAATTGCATTAAAACTTGCGGTACAGCAGAGCTCCACACCCTTAATCTATGGTGTGTAGAAACTCCATCGTTAAAAATACATAAGTGATGAAGGTTCAGGTATGACTGAATGGCCAGCCTCCAAACGTGATCAATAGTCTCCTAAGATGAATAATAAAATAAAACCGAGACCAAAGATGTCTAATACAATAGTAAAACGTCCTATTTATACTAGACTAGCTACTAGGGTTTACAGAAGTAAGTAATTGATGCATAAATCCACTTCCGTGGCCCACTTGGTGTATGTTTGGGCTGAGCTTGATCTTTACACGAGCTGAGGCTTATCTTGGAGTTGAACACCAAGTTGTAACGTGTTTTTGGCGTTCAACTCTGGTTCGTGACGTGTTTCTAGCGTTTGACTCGAGAATGCAGCATGGAACTGGCGTTGAGCGCCAGTTTACATCGTCTAATCGCGAATAAAGTATGAACTATTATATATTGCGGGAAAGCTCTGGATGTCTACTTTCCAACGCCATTGAGAGCGCGCCATTTGGAGTTCTATAGCTCCAGAAAATCCATTTCGAGTGCAGAAAGGTCAGATTCCAACAGCATCAGCAGTCCTTTGTCAGCCTTTTATCAGAGTTTTGCTCAGGTCCCTCAATTTCAGCCAGAAATTATCTGAAATCACAGAAAAAATATAGAAACTCATAGTAAAGTCCAGAAATATGAATTTATCATAAAAAATAATGAAAACATCCCTAAAAGTAGCTAGATTATACTAAAAACTACCTAAAAACAATGCCAAAAAGCGTATAAATTATCCGCTCATCAGTTTTCCTTTCAGTTACCTCACTCGGATCTGCGAGTCCACATTTGGTCCCTGTTTACACCAAATAATTGATATTAAGGTGATCAGTCTCAATATATCAAGTTTAGTGCTTAAGAGTCCCAAACGCATGCTCACGAACATGTATGCTACACATATCAGTTAGATATCCTAATAGCACATAGACATATACACAGAGAATGCACAGTATCATATTCAGTCCGTCCTCAGGTTCTATAGGAACGAACTGCTCTGATACCATAATGTAACACCCTACCATACTTAATCTTATGCTTAAGTCATAAGACTGAGATAGTAAGGTATTACGACCTCTAAAAATAGTAATATATATATATAAGAAACCTAATCGGGAAATGATAAAGATAAGCAAAAGAGTAAAGAAAAGCCAAGGAAATAGCATAACAAGCCCCCGACTCAGCCTGCAAAGCTAATACATTTAAACATACATAAGTATCCCCAAGATACACCAAAATACCAAAATAAACTCCTATCTCTCCCTCAACCTCTAAGAGGAGCAGCATACATAAGTTACTTAGAGAGTAAGCTAAATACATATATACATATATGCAAATAGAAAACCAAAATACACCCATGGACTATTTTGCTTCCCAGGATCCAGACGCCTAGCGAGGAGCCTCTCGATCTGCATATGAAAAACAACAATACAATATGGAATGAGAACCGGAGGTTCTCAACATGGTAAAAGTGCCACGTGCATAATAAATAAGGTCCTGAGAATGCCATAGGCAATCCTAGAACTCCGTTATACAATTATCCAACTTAATTACTAAACAGAAGCTATAACAGGGGTAGGTATTCTAAATCTACCTAACTTACTCAATTTCAATCCTAATCTAACACCAAACCATTTCTCCTTTTCCTCCATCCCTTCATCATCCACAATGCAATAGAAACAAGCAACCAAACAAGTTCACGCACAAGTAATGAGCAGATAGTACAAATAGAAAGTATAACAGGTAGCAGGTGATATAAATCAATTAGGCAAACCCAGGAATTGCATAGCAATCAAAACAAACAAATGCATATGATGCATGCCTGTCTTATGGCTGATGGGGCCCATCTGTCGGTTATCCAACCAACCCGACAAGTCTGAAAACCTTAGATTGTCCCCCCGTTGCGCATCCCCAAGAGTCTATGCATAGAGTTTACATTCAATCATAATATAAATCACTCAATGGGGGCTATCCATACCCGGGAATTTATACGTGCCCGGTCACCCTTACGACGTAGGGTCAACAAAGTATCGAGATTCAACCTAAAACTCGTGGTGGCGAGCCACGGATTTTACCCAGGGAAACTCGTATCTCAGATATCATCATTCATAAACCATTTCATAGTCATAATCATTATCTAATCATTCATCAAACCATGGCATGTTAACTCCTTTTATTAACAACTTTCCTTTCACATTTTTTATCATTATTTTCTTACATTCATTCTTTATAGCCATAGCAACTAGTATTCATTTTGCTTTCACATCATTCCCTTATAATTCATCACGTTTACCCTTTCCGGGTCTTGACCAAACCATTTATCAAACTCTTCTCAACATTTTTAATATCGAATAATCTTAAAATCAACCCAACTCAAACATTAAATCAATCACATAACACGAAGATTAATCTTTGACTTCTCAGACCCATGACTAGCTATCACTAAGACATCCTCGACACTCTATTTTCTTTTCTATTTTTAATATAACAAATGAACTCAGAATTGGGCAAACTTTATGTCCAGACGTTCATCTCAGAATAAGCTTTCTAACAAATCAAAAATCATAATTTTTTGATTTAATTAGCCTTAGAAACAGAAGAGAAACGCTGACTGCTCTGCATTGCTTAGAAACCAGAAAATAGCAGCAGTATATGATATCTAAAATTCCATATAAAATTCAAATTAAATTAAATAGCCTTAAAAAATAAATATGGTTCAACTTAACATATCCAGGTTTCTTTTCCAATTGGTTTCAGGTCAAAACCATTTTCAATGAAGGAGTTATGTAACTTGGAAGTTGAGTAACTTTCTGCAGAATTCTGTTTTAAAAGCCAATGAACATGTCCTCTTCCAAGTCCCATAACTCACTTATAAAAATATGGACAATCCTGAAATTTAAATCACAACTGCTAAGCATAATTAATTTTTACCTCAAATTGGTTGCATTTGAATATCCATCCATAATAAGAAGTTTTAAACTCTCAAAGTTGCTGATCTAAGAAAACAGAATCTGACTTTTATTGTATAACGTATCGTATATCAAAAATTCATATCTTTAAAACCACAAGTCCAACCATTCTAAAATTTTACGACGTTAAAATAATAGGACTAAAACTTTATTTAAAATTGGTTTCTTTTCAAAATTTATTTTAAAACATTTGCAGCAGAGCCAACAATTTACTGCTGTTCTAAAAATTATACAGTAAAAATCAGATTCCACGACTACAATTTGAAAATTCACCATAAATCATATATTTAACGAAAAGATCGTAAATTCTCCAGTTCAATTTCAAATATTCCGAGGTTTAACTAGGACTTAGTTCCACACAATTCCGATCATCACAGAATTAATTACAGCATATGCAATATCACCACAACACAACTCTACATCCTTATTAACAAACACCAACCATAATCCATCATAAATAAATACAAGAGCATATCATTAATAACTTCCACACCTCATAATTCCAATATATATCCACCAACAAATCTATTCTAACAATATTACAAGACTAATCATTAAATACAACAAACAATTCAATTTATCCTATGGTTCCTCTAACCTAAGTTTTCACAACACCGTAAATATTAAACGTGCGAAACTTAAACCATACCTTGGCCAATCACTTAGTTTCACCCAAAACAGCCTCACAACATAAATTATAACCCCTCCAAGCTTAATTAAAACAGCCCCAAAACAAGCCTTGATCACCAATAAGCCTCCAAGTACTCCCAACTCAAACCCAATGCATATATATATAACTCAATTCACCCCTAATTCACATATATATCCAAATTCAGATTTTTCATAAATAAATACAAAATTAGCTAGGGTTTAGGTTATTCTTACCGTACCCATTGGTGATTGGAGTGCAACCCAATAATTATCCAATTTTAGTTTGCACCTAAACCACCAAAATTATCAAAATCACTCAAAACCTCAACAATTTTCGTGTAGAAAAGGGGCACAGAGAACTGGGAATGAATTGGTGAGAAACTTATCACTTTGTTCAATAGAATTAAAGAGGACCCCAAGACGAACGCGTGGCCACAAACGGCTCGTCAATTGGAGCTCAAACGAGGAAGATACGGTGGATCAAAGATGGTGAGGGTTTGAGAGCTTCTCCTCCCTTCCCCAAATCTTTTTGTATCGTTGCATGGAAATGGGGAAGAAGGAGCTGCTGTTTAGTTTAAATGTTTGGGTTTGGTTGGATCCACGGCCCAGTTTGGATCCTGGTTCAACTGGTTCGGTCTTTTCGATTCAATTTTGGGCCAAAATTTTGAAATTGATATCAAAATTCTCATTTCTACGAGTTCTATCCTATTTTAATATTAGTTTTACATTTTTAACTTTTCTAATTAAAATTTAAATTATTAACTAATTATTTACTGATTTTAGCGGGATTTACAAGAGACATAATTTGTCTTTTCTCAGGAACACTTGTCCGTCAAAGGATGTGCCAACAGTAATCTATATATGTAGGTTTGTCCTTCTATCTATACAGTAGAATTTACCTTACCCAAAATAAAATAAAAAAGAGCACCCCTGCAACTACTAAGGCATTCCAAGGACTTTCATACAATCATCATCATCCATATGCAGAAAATTGATATTAAAACAAATAGGTATGTAATATCAAAATAAGAAATTTATAGTAGTAAATCAAATAAAAAAATTTTTGGTGACTAATCAAATAAAAAAATTTGGTTTATTTTATATTTATTTAGATATCTAAAAACACTCAAGTATGCAATACTTGCAAAAAAATTAATTCTTCTCTTATAGAATTACAAATTGTTTATATTATTAAATACTATTAGAATATCTTATTATATACACAGTATAAGCGAAAAAAAAGAAATGGGAGCTGCGGTGCATTAGGATAATAGATAGTTTGATTTAGGGATTTCTTTTTTTTAATGTCAAACGCTGTCGTTTTAAAATTTGTTGTCAAACTGAATTTTTTTTTTAAAAAATCGGTTGGTTCAACTGGTTTATTGGTTAATCAACAGTTTGACCAATTCTCTGACCGGTTTATTACAAACTGGTTTATGCGATAAACCGAACCCGCTTGATAACCAGTTCTAGGTTTATGCAGGGGTGCTCTTTTTTTTTTTGGTAATTAGAGTTGCATTGATATTTTTGGTTTGTTGGAAGAATGTAAACTTATAGTATTCTTTCTTTACACTTTTTGGCATGCAACACAAAATTTATTTTTTCTCCAAAAACTAGAAAAGACCAAAATTTGGGCCCGTAATCAACCTAAATTAATTAATCAACATAACATATTATTATCAAACCAAATTACCAGCCTCCTCACCTGTTGCATTCAGCTTTCTCTGCAACGTTTCTGCCAAGCTTCACATCATGTCTCTGCTATGCCACCTGTTTAGTAATAGGCTGCCACCACAAATCTATACATGTAGATTTGTCCCCATCATCTATACCAAAGACTTTGCCATCAAGTAATATACATTTTACTTCTTTGTTTCTACTAACATCTACAGAATCCATAAATGATTGATAGATTCTTCAATTATTGAAAGGAAAATTAATCTTTGCTTGTTCAGTGAAGCTTTTGGGATATAACACTACAAGATATATTGATTTTACTGACAACTTTACTGAAAGTTTTATCGACGGCCGGAGCATCAATAAATATCTGTCACACAAGTCATCGTTGGTAGTTCACTTTCATTGATGACCTCGAGGCATCAGTAAAACTAATTAATTGTATACTGGCCTTTTATCGGTGCCAGTAATATTGCTCCATTGCTGATTATTTTTACTTGTTTTACCGTCTTCTATGTTGTTATTAAAATGAAAATATTAAAATTCAATATATAAGTATTACTGACTCCTAGGTCATTGCTAAAAGTGAATTTCTTTTTATTTTTAAAATTTTTTAAATTTGATAATTGAAAATAATAAAATAAACATCCAAAATTACTGATAATAAATGGCAACATCATGATAATACAAGCTATAAATGATGTAAAAAATATATGCAAAAATAAAAATAAAATTTGTACCTGCCCCTACTGGTAGTCTGGTACCAACACTTGATTTACGCCCCTCTCATCACTTCATCCTCTGGCAATATCTCTACTTGATATGCAAAAAATTGTGATGTTATATAACAATGATATCACTATTTAATATTCAATTAAACAATTAAGTATTTCAATTGATAAAGTATATAACAACAAAGTTACTTTTACTCAGAGTCATTATAAGTGTAACAACTACATGTGTTATGACCCTCTAAATGGTTGGATTGAGACCTCCCAGTATAGTGTATGTAATAAACTTGACGTGCATTTTAGGCCAGAACAAATGGATCGTATCCTTCGTACCTCCTACTATAATTAACTTCAATGTGTGAGCGTGCACCACGAGGGTGTGCTAGGTCATGCCATTCATAATAAAACATTACCACATGTTTCATTAGCAAGCCTAAATATTCTATGAGAAACTTCATTTTACCATTTCAAGTTATGCTAAAAATATGGAGTTTATCATCTTCTTTGCACACTTTTTGCATATTTAAAAGTCTTTTTGCATATTTTTCTCATTGAGTTAAATGGTTAAAATTATACTTTCTAGGATTTTAATTCATTAATTTTATTTGACTTGATGTCACGACGTATTCCTCATTGATATATTTTAGATTTTAGAAAAATTAGTAGTCTAAAAGATTGAAGAAAAGCATGAGCAAGGAGAGAATTGCATCAGGAAAATGAAGGTTTCTACTACCACAAGGATGTGTATGTATCATCTCATGTATACACACGTTTTGTGCATACGCATCCATTGCCACACGTGACTCATTAAAAATTCACGTGGAGTTGCGTTTTAGACCGCCAAAAGGCCCAAGCATTATATTCTTCAAGTATTTCAGAATGAGATTCAAGAGAGGAAATATGCAGAGTTTATTTTAGGGTGTAGTTTTAGTGTTATGTTGTAATTAGTTTTTAGAAAGGAAAACACTCTCTCATCTCTCTAGAATTAGAGTTAGGTTTTGTTATTTTAGGTTAGTTTTCGCTTAATTTTTGCTAGTTCTTGCAAGATTCAAATCTAATTTCGTCTTCTCTAAGTTCTCTTTTAGTTGTACTTTCATTTTCATGCTCTATTTTATCCTGCTGTTGTGCATGCTTGCTACTCTGAATATTTGTGATTTTGTATTGAATGAAAGGTTTTTCTTATGGAAATTATTTATTTATGCTTCTTGATATTGATTTTATATTTCTTGTAAATTTGGCGATGTTAGAAATAAATTTTAGTTCGATGCAAGTTTATGTTTATTATAACCACTAAGTGTTTGATGAAATTTCTAGTATTGATTTAAAGTAATTTTTCTTGACTTGGTTAGAGACATGAATTCAGGTTCACTTGAGTCTTAATTTGTAATTTATCGTTGATAAATTTAGAGTGAGAATTAGCTTAGTCTCTTATGTCTTAACTTATCTACTAAAATACTATTGGTTAATTAGTTATAATATAGGATTAAGAATAATCATCGTTTCTAGTTAACTTTTTTCATTGTTAGAGGTTGACATATTAGAATAGCTCTTGATTATTATAATTACTAGATTAAGGACAATGATAATTATCTCAAGGATAAATTCTAACCAAAACTTCACTTGTTAGTATGGCTTCTTTATTAGTTGTTATATTTAGTTTAGTTTCTTTTATAGCAATTTCCCTCACAAAATCTCTTTTTTTAACCATGATCAAACTATGTGCTGCCTTGTTGGGATATGATTTGTGTCAAACTTTCCGGTTAATTATTTTTTAAAAAGTTTAAAGGACCTTTGCCCCTTTTAAATTTGATTGTGAAAATTTGGTGTTTGGAGGTGTTACAACGAACATAAACTAATTTGAGAATTTAAACTTTGAACAATAATTTTTCACACATCACTAACTATGTATCCTAACTCTCCTTCAAAAGTTTAAACTGTAATACCTTATTACCCTAAGCCTTACTTCATACCGTAAAGCAAAGAATAATAAAGTGCCACGACAATTCTATAGCTCGTACAATAATATATATAGAAGGAAATAATAATAGTAGAAGCCCAATAAAGGAATAAAGCTCAAACTCGCATAAAGCAGAATTACAAAGCGCGAAGCGTTCATACATGATAACAAAACGCATTAACACGAAAAGGAAAAACAATATATATAAACCTTGCAAACAACTCCAGGATATACAAGGTAATAGATAATAAGAACAAGTTATATGTATAAAATACAAAAGAAAACTAGCCGCAACCTGCGGAGTTTAGGCCGACTAGTTTAAACCTGATACAACAGAGTTTTGATAATAAAACAACTTACATCCTATCTCTCAAAGTTTTCAGAAGTAAAGTCTCTAAGGCATCAAAGTTAGATATATACAGAGATGAGAGAATAACTATAACCAAAGTAAAACAGAATAAAATAAAACAGAAGCCATCCTCCGCTCTGTTATCATATCCACAAACTCATCGAGGTGGGTTGCGACTTACATCTGAAAAACAACAACAACATATGGTATGAAAACTGGAGGTTTTCAGTATGGTAACAATGCCCAATATATAAGATATAAGGTTCCGGGATGCCAAAGGCAATCCTAGAACTTCGCATCAACATAAGATTCAAACTTAAAGTAACTTAAACCGTAAAAGAGTTATCTATCTTATGGGATTTCTAACTAACATAACACCACTGTCCCATAGTCTTCGCCAACCTAACCTCCATGTGATCCTATCGCCACCGCCTATCGAGCTTTCTCAATCCCAGTAGAAAGCACAAGTATTCCAAACAAGTAAAGAACAAGTAATATACATATACATCAAGTAAAACAAATAGGAAGTAGGCATGTGATTCATTTAAGCAAAATATAAGTTAAGTAAAGCAGACAAACATATTGAAGATGTATATGATGAATGTCTATTCTTATTTGCTGTGATATCATATCGTCGATTATAAGTTTCCAACCCTACACATCCTTTTGGATGTAGCCTTTCTGCCACGTCAGGGATATAGTGTCCTACACACTATCGTTCCGAGGACATAGTGTCTGACACACTTGCATGTTCATTTCGAAGATATAGTGCCTGACACACTCTTACGGTAGAGAAGGTTATACGGGCAGGATACTACCCCAGCCCACACATGTTCCGAGGATATAGTGCCTGGCACACTATCATTTCGAGGATATAGTGCTTGGTACACTTTTAATATCCAACAAGTTCATCGTTCCTTTCAAAGTTCCCAGTTCATCAATAACCATCATTGAACTATCAAGCTCTCAAATTCATCACAAATATAACACTCCGCCAAATTATCGAACTAGACCATTCACAATGCTTCAAAAACCTAAGTCTCTGTCTTCTAAACTCACAACAGAAATATTTAATTCTTAAGTCATTTAACTCATCCTTAATAGCCTCAAAGTCTAATTACTAGTTAGGAGTCTTAAATATAAGTTAAAGAAGTTTGAAAAACTAGATGAATGCTTAAAATTAAAGAAAAATAAATTTTCAGCAAAACAGGGGTCTCGCGTACACAAGCCTCCTATCTGTGTATGCATGTTGGTAAAAATGGGTGGTCACGTACGCGACACCTGCCTCGTGTACGAGAGAGTCCCAACCCAAAGGAAATTCCCACGTCGTGTGTTAAAATTTTGAGTACGCATGGCTCAAAATCACGTTCTCACGTACACATGCCTGTGCTCGCGAACGTGAGAACACTTGGCAGGGGCCAATGTTCGCGTCGCGTGCATAGGTCTACATATGCATGCAAGGGAAAAAACTTAGATTTTTCAAAAGTTGCAGAATTTCAGATTTTCATACCAAACTTTAAATACGCATAACTTTTTCATTTTAAAACATTGTTAGACCTTTCTTCAAACGTCTTAGAGCTCTCGGACCCAACTTTCATTTAAATTAAATTTCATAAAAAGCAATTGTCCAGAGGCCAAGTTATGTCTCATTAAAGTTCATAAAAAATAAGATTTTTACAAAATTTAATAAAGTTCTCTAGTTTCCAAAACATCATCACAAACTTCCTTAGGTTCCTATCAACATAATCATCAGAAAACATCATCAATCATTAAACCATCCTATCCAATTCTCATTCCTCAATTTAATCATCATTAAAACTCATAATCACCACCATTTGTTATCAACATTAACAACAATAATCAATACCCATTATCATCATAAATGTTCAGCATTAAACATCAACAGCCACCATCATAATACATCAACTACCACAATCATCAATAATCATCATGCATCACCAATAATTTAAACTTATCCTAAGGTCCACTACCCTAAGTTTCATGAAACATTACATATTATATAAAGAAAATCAAAACCATACGTTGGTCAATTTCCAACACGTACAACACACTGAAACAAGGCCACCAAGCTTAATCCGCAAGCTCCAAACTTAATCTCAGAGCTCCAAGTAACCAAAACAAGTCCAACAAGCACCAAATCTCAATCTAACATCATATAATATACCAAAATCAACACTAGAACTAACCAAAATATCAAACCACAAGGGTTTCAAAGTAACTCACCTTACCCAATGGTATTAGGGGTGAAACCCAACAATAATCCAATGCTGGATCACTCCTAAATAACCAAAATCACAAAATCTACTCAATAACTATAACAAAAAATACAAAACTTTTAGGGCAGGAAACTGGAGCATGGATTTCAAGATTTACATAAACATTTACTTTGTTCTCCATCAAAAGCCTCTATGAGATACAAGAGTGAAATATGCACAAAAGGAGAAGTCTAAACATATCTATATAAACTTAGCAAAATACATAAGCCAATATCCCAACTTCGCTACAACAGAAACTTCAGATGCCTAGCGAGGTGCCTCTTGACCTGCATCTAAAAATCATAAATATATGTATTGAATGAGAACCAGAGGTTCTCAGTATGGTAATGGTGCTAACATACATAATATATAAAGTCTCGGAAAAGCCATAGGCGATTCTAGAACTCCGACACTTAAATTAAAAACTTAAAGCTATAATTGAAACCATAAGTAAGGTAAGTTATCTAAGGTTCTTAAAATTCTAACCCAATTCTAACTTGATCCCTCACATTTCCATTTCTTCCAATCCTCCCAAAACAAAGGTGGAACTGTCCTCATCACTTCTTCACCAGACAAGGGGCCTTTCAATTGTACAGACAAGCAAAGCATAAAATGAAAACACAGGTAGAAAGCAAATACAACAGGTAGAATATATAGCAAATAAGCATACTAGATCACAAAGGAAAACCCAATTAATACACAATTAAACAAGACAAACATATGCATATGATGTATGTCTGGCCCATGGCTGATGAGTCTTATCTATCAATTATAAAGCCAACCTGACATGTCCAGTAGCTAACCCTGGACAGTCCCTTCGTGCGCGCATCCCTTGAGTCTATGCATAGCTTTTACAATTCAATAATCAAATTTAGCTCATTGGGGGAATTTTCAGAGAGTTAAAATACCCGGCCCCATCTTGCGACATAAGGTCAATAGAGTAACGAGTCTCAACCTGGAGCAAGTGGTGGCAAGCTACTGCATCTACCTAGAAAAACTTGTATCTCAGATAGAAAGAAGTGCATAAGTAATTAATCATTCAGATTCAATCATTCAACATCATCTTAGCTATTATTCACCACAAATTCAGTGTTTTAGCACTTCTCAAGCTTATGATCACCACATCACAACCTTTCTTCACTTCCAAGTTACCACCCTCTCAAGGTTCAACACCCCTTACTATTACAACTGAGTTTTAGGGTCTTAGGGAGTAAAAATAGAGGTTTAGAAGTCTGAAATCATGTTTAAATCACAAAAATACAATGTTGTTGAAAACAGATTCCCGTGTATGCATTCCATGTTGCACATACACGGGGGTGTCATTTACCCCACTCGCGTACGTGATACCTGTCCGCGTACGCAATCCCCCTTAGACAAAATCGATAGCTGGCGTCGTGTGGCACTTGCCTGCGTACGCGAGCATGAAATTTTCCCTCTCGCATATGCAAGCACACTTCCGCGTAGGCAACAACATTCCGATGTTGCATCAGAACACACCCCAAACCCTTCAACGAAGCATCACAATAAACCTCAAATTGTTTATGGTGTTCGGGCAACATAAGTACAGGCATTGTAGTCAATTTCTCTTTCAGAGTCTGAAAAATCTCCTCACATTCGGATGTCCACACGAGTGATGTATGTTTTCGAGTTAAATTGGTTATCAGCAATGCAATTTGTGAGAATCCCCTAATGAATCTTCAGTAATAACCAGCTAATCCCAAGAAACTTCTCACCTCCGTCATAGAAGTTGGTTGTCCCCATTCCGTAATTGCTTTCACTTTAGTAGGATCCACAACTAAGTTCCATGGTTCACTCCATGCCCCAAAAATTTAACTTCCTCCTTCCAAAAGTCACACTTGCAAAGCTTTGCATAAAGCTTCCATTCTTTCAAAATCTGTAACACTATTCGTAAGTGTTTCGCGTGCTCCTCTGTAGTCTTAGAATAGATTAGAATATCATCAATGAGCACGATAACAAACATGTCTAAGAAGGGTCGAAATACTCTGTTAATGTAATCCATGACAGTGTACTTGTAGTGACCATAACGAGTTTTGAAAGTTGTTTTGGGGATATCTTCTTCTCTCACCCTTATCTGATGATAACCGGACCTTAAGTCAATCTTAAAGAAAATTCTGGCTCCTTTCCAATGATCCATCCGGTCATCAATTCTCGGCAAAGGATGTTTGTTTTTCACCGTCACCTTGTCTAATTATCTGTAGTCTACACACAAGCGCATACTACCGTCCTTCTTTAGTTATCGCGAAGCATAGGCAACAACATTCCAATGTTACATCAGAACACACCCCAAACCCTTTAACAAAGCATGATAATAAACCTCAAACGGCTCATGGGGTTCGGGTAACATAATTACAGGTGCTGTAGTCAATTTTTCCTTCAGAGTCTGAAAACTCTCCTCATAGTTGGATGTCCACACAAATGGTGCATCCTTGCGAGTTAACTTGGTCATTGATGGTATTTTTGTGGAAAAACGAATTTCCAACACTCAAATCCAACCGGCAAGTGTACCGGGTCGCATCAAGTAGTAATAACTCACAAGAGTGAGGTCGATCCCACAGGGATTGATGGATCAAGCAACTTTAGTGGGTGATTAGTTTAGTCAAGCTAACATTGAAGTGAATTGTGTGAAGTTGATCAACAGAAAGTAAATTTCAAGGAATTTAAAAGATGCAGAAAGTAAAATTGCATAAAACTTAAATAACAAGAAAGTAAAATAGCTGAAACTTAAATTGCAAGAAAAGTAAATTACAGAAAAAGTAAAGGGGGGTTGGGTGCTGGAAATTAAAGAAAGCAATAGATTAAGCAACTAGAAATTTAAATTATAGAAAATGTAAATGTGCAGGAAATTAAATCAAGCTCAATGTGAACAGAAATGTGAAAGTGCAGAATGCAGGAAAAGAAATTGCAGAAAAGTAAACGTAGTAGAAGATGAAACTAGCAAGAAGACTTAGATCAATTTTTAATTGTTAAAGAGAAACTAACAATTTCAATGAAATAGTAAAAACAGAAAGGAAGCCAAGAGCTCACTTGCTCTCAAGATCAAAACAGAAAGGAAATTGAAGAGGAATGAAACAGAAAGTAAAATGCAGCTCAATTTCAATAGCTAAAGGAAAGTTGAAGATCTCAGGGGTAGAGGAGACTAGAGAACAAGTCTAGATCCCAATCTCTTCCTTGATCCAACAGCAAACAAGATGCAGAAAAATTACAGATGAAAGCAATGAAGAAAACTTTGATTCAAATCACAATTCACTTGAAAGTTTGCAGAAGAAGAACAAGCGAAGTTGTAGATAGAGAATGAAAACAGAATTCCTTCCAATCTCAATCCAAGATTCAAAACAGAAATGAAAACTAAGAGAGAAAGCTCTTAAATCCTAATGCTCCCTAGTGGAGCCAACCCCCTTTCTAATCCAGCTCCCCTCTGAAATGAGAGTGATGCCTTTATATAGGCTTTTTACAAAATAAAAATAAAATGAAATTGAAATTAAAAACAAATTCACAAAATGAAATTCCTAATCTAGCTTCTCTGTGTGCCTTTAAGTCATGTTGAGTGGACTTTTTGATTTGGTGGAGAATTGAATTAAAATGAATTTTTAATTGAATTTTGGTTGATTTTGGCCCATATGTTGCTCCCAGGAAGCTGCCCTGCCCTTGTGGAGGGCAGGGCAATGTTGTCATGGTGCGTCTTGCCTCCCTGCCCGTGCGTGCTTGCTGCTGGCCGTGCCAAGTGCTCATGCCCGTGCCAATTTGTGCGCTGGCCGTACCAAGGATGTGCGCCATGCTCTCCTTGTGGGCAGGGAAATAGGTGCTTCCAAGGGGAGGTCCCAAGTTCAAGCCTTGGTGAAAGCATTTGGGGAAATAATTTTCATTGAATTTTTATGAAGAGTGCACGACATTGCCCTCCAAGAGAGCACTCTGCTCTCCTTGAGGGCAGACTTCCTTGGTTTCCTTGTGTCTTCCTCTTCGACCCTTGGTGGAAGCATTTTGGTTTATTTTCGCTTGCTTTTGGACCTTAAAGATACCTTTCACTCATGCCTCAATTGTACGCCAAATATGGATTGCTATATATCATTGGAAAGCTTTGAATGTCAGCTTTCCAATGCAACTAGAAGCACATCAATTGGACGTCTGTAGCTCAAGTTATAGCCCTTTGAAGTAGGCATGGTCATGCTGTGAGCGCCCAGATTTTAACTTAGCGAAAATTTGCTTCCAACCTCACTTTGTTTCATCAAGATATTGCCCTACCCTTGGCAAGAGTAGGGCAGTGTGCGTGCTGGTTGCTTCCTCCTTTGATTTGGTCATGGGCCACACTTTTAAAAGCGTGGTCTAAGGCTCCAAAGTGTGCTCCAACTTCAAATTGTGTCCCAAAGCTCTTTTTTTCTCCTTTTTCGCTTATTTTGTGCTTCTTTGCTTCTTTTTCTTCTTATTTTCTACAAGATTTATAAAATTAAAAGATCAAGAAAATATAACATTTAAGCACAAAAGCATTCACTATTTAAGCACAAATCATCAATTTATTGTATGAAAAAGCATAGAAAAATAGGTATATGATGACTTGTCATCAGTCATTGGCAATGCAATTTGTGAGAATTTCTTAATGAATCTCCGGTAATAACCAGCTAATCCCAAGAAACTTCTCACCTCTGTCACAGAGGTTGGTCGTCCCTATTTCGTCACTTTTTCCACCTTAGCAGGATCCACCGCTATTCCTCCACGGCTCACTACATGCCCCCAAAAATTTAACTTCCTCATTCCAGAAGTCACACTTGGAAAGCTTTGCATAAAGCTTCCTTTCCTTTAGAATCTACAACACTAATCACAAGTTTTCCGCGTGCTCCTCTACAGTCTTAGAATAGATCAGTATATTATCAATGAACACGACAACAAACTTGTCTAAGAAGGGTCAGAATACTCTATTCATGTAATCCATGAACACAGCAGGAGCATTTGTCAACCCAAAAGACATCACAATGTACTCGTAGTGACCATAACGAGTTCTGAAAGCTATTTTGGGTTCTTCTCTCACCCTAATCTGGTGATAGCTGGACCTTAAGTCAATCTTAGAGAAAACTCTGGCTCCTTGCAACTAATCCATCAGGTCATCAATTCTTGGCAAAGGATATCTGTTTTTCACGTCACCTTGTTTAATTGTCTGTAGTCCACAAACAAGTGTATATTACTGTCATTCTTCTTCACCAATAAAACCGGTGCTCCCCACGGGAAAACACTTGGCTAAATAAAACTCTTATTCATTAACTCCTCTAACTAAACCTTGAGTTCGGCCAACTCTAGCAGCAACATCTGGTATGGCACAATTGAGATTGGTCCATCTCCCGGTATTAACTTTATTGCGAACTCTATTTCTCGAGGAGGAGAAATTTCAGGTATATCTTTAGGAAATACTTCAGGAAATTCACTCACTACCAAAATCTGAGTTAAATTTTGCTCATCTCTCGATGAACTTGCAGCTAACAGCACAAATCCCTGATATTCACTCCCACTCCATTAACCACAACTGAATTCAAATAATAACCCTTTGCTAAAACCGGTCCTTCAGACCCCTCAGACATAAACTGAAGCGAATGCTCAAAATAGTATAATAACACATGGTATTTTGACAACCAGTTCAAACCCAAAATCAGGTCAAGTCCAGTCAGTGGTTAGCATACCAAATCATGAATAACTATCTATTCTCAATTCAAAAGGGTACTTGCTGACAACCTAGCCTAGTTATCACAACCTTAGAGGCTGGAGTATGCACATATAAATCATAGGCTAACTCAAATATTTTCAACCTTAATTCATAATCTTTCTCAAATGATAACGAATGTGATGCTCCAGTATCATATAAAGCAGTTAAAATCATGTTACCAATTTTACAGTTACCTCTGATCAATGTGTCAGACCTATCAGCACCATCCGTAGTCATAGTAAAAACTCGGCCCTATTGTTAAGCCTACTAACATCCTTATTTTTTCTCTCCAGACAATTCCACGACATGTGTCCGGCTTCCCCACAAGAGTAACATAAGCCCAAACTAGCTCTACACGAAGTACCAAGGTGATAACCTTCACACCTGCTATAGGTCAAGTCATTGTTAGGAACTTGAGCTTGCTCTTCTTTTCCTCTTCCTCGGTAATTTTTGTTATTGTTTCTTCGGAAGTTATTCTGGCCTTGGTTGTATTAAGGCGCACAACCGCCTCTTTTGAAGTTGTGACTTCTCGGTGTATAACGCTTGTCTTGGTCTCTCTTATAGAATTCTCAGCGATCACCCTTCACCAAAGCATCCCTTCACGAGCAATCCTCAACTACCCTGCTCTTGTTCACTAACTCGGAGAAGATTTGGATCTCCACAAGTACAACAACACTCATTTTGTCATTCTGTAGACCACCTTGGTATTTAATATATTTTCATTCTTCATAGGCTTCTAGAGCGCCTTGACATACCCTCAAAAACCGACATAACTCCTTAAATTTGTTGGTGTATTCCACCACCATCATAGAGTCCTACTTTAGCTGCATAGGCTCTAAGACCTTAGCCGCCCTCACTAAGCTCAGAAAGTATTTATTACCTTGCTATAGCAGACGACTAACTCCCTGCTATCAAAATTGTGCTTCTGCCTCAAACTTAAACATGGCGAATTCCACATACTACTCCTCTGGCATGTGCTGAGCTTGTAGATCGCTTTCCATGGCTAAGAACTAGTTATTTGCCTTTGTCGGATTAGTGGTACCCCTAAAGGTTGGTGGATTCACCTTCAAGAAAGCAACCAACATCATCAACCCTCCATTAGGCCCATTGCCACTATTCCCATTACCAGCCTGCTGGCCCAGCATTTTAGCAGTGGCTTTGGTGCACGAAATTGCAATCACACTTTTGCAATCCCGCACAACTAACCAGCAAGTGCACTGGGTCGTCCAAGTAATACCTTGCGTGAGCAAGGGTCGATCCCACGGAGATTGTCGGCTTGGAGCAAGCTATGGTTATCTTGTAAATCTTAGTCAGGATATCAGAAACTATCAGGATTGATTGTGAAAAGCTAAAGAACATGAATTGATTACTTGTTTTGCAGTAATGGAGAATAGGTTGAGGTTTGGAGATGCTCCATCTTCTGAATCTCTGCTTTCCTACTGTCTTCTTCTTCAAACACGCAAGTCTCCTTCCATGGCAAGCTGTATGTAGGGTTTCACCGTTGTCAATGGCTACCTCCCATCCTCTCAGTGAAAA
>NC_029773.3:53894657-53895479 GCF_000817695.3 Arachis duranensis
GCCTTCTTATTAGAGTTTTGCTCAGGTCCCTCAATTTCAGCCAGAAATTACCTGAAATCATAGAAAAACACAAAAACTCATAGTAAATCCCAGAAATGCGAATTTAGCATAAAAACTAATGAAAACATCCCTAAAAGTAGCTAGATCCTACTATAAACTACCTAAAAATAATGCCAAAAAGCGTATAAATTATCCGCTCATCACAACACCAAACTTAAATTGTTGCTTGTCCCCAAGCAACTAAAAATCAAAATAGGATAAAAAGAAGAGAATATACTATAGTCTCCAAAATATCAAGGAAACATAGCTCCAATTAGATGAGCGGGACTAGTAGCTTTTTGCCTCCGAACAGTTTTGGCATCTCACTCTATCCTTTGAAGTTCAGAATGATTAGCATCTATAGGAACTCAGAACTCAGATAGTGTTATTGATTCTCCTAGTTTAGTATGTTGATTCTTGAACACAGCTACTTTGTGAGTCCTGGCCGTGACCCTTAGCATTTTGTTTTCCAGTATTACCACAAGATACATAAATGCCACAGACACATAACTGGGTGAACCTTTTCAGATTGTGACTCAGCTTTGCTAGAGTCCCCAATTAGAGGTGTCCAGGGTTCTTAAGCACACTCTTTTTGCCTTGGATCACAACTTTATTTCTTTCTTTTTCTTTTTCTTTTCTTTTTCTCTTTTTTTTTTCGAAATTTTATTATTATTATTTTTTTTGTATCCACTGTTTTTTCTTGCTTCAAGAATCAGTCTAATAATTTTAGATCCTCAATAACAGTTCTCTTTTTCCTCATTCTTTCAAGAGCCAACAATTTTT
>NC_029773.3:53895802-53896597 GCF_000817695.3 Arachis duranensis
CAAAACAAAACAAAAGAAAAAGAAAACGCAAAAACATAGGCTCCTAATGATAGAGATTTTCACAGAGTTAGGACTCAACAACCTTGATTTTGAGAAGTGGATGCTCCCTCAGCTTGAGAGGAGAGCTTTTGGCGTTTCAACTCTTAGAGTTCACGCCCCTGCTTCTCTTGCTCCTTCCATTGACTTCTTGGTGATTGGCCGTTCAATGGGTATGAATTCATCTGCTTCCATCTTCACCCCAACCTCTTTACAGAGCAAGGAGATCAAGCTTGGATAAGCCAGTTTGGCTTCAGTGGAATTCTTATTTGCAATGGTGTAGATCTCACAAGCAATCACATGATGGACCTCCACTTCTTTTCCAAGCATAATGCAATGAATCATCACTGCCCTCTTGATGGTGACCTCAGAACGGTTGCTAATGGGCAATATGGAACGCCCAATAAAGTCTAGCCAACCTCTTGCAATTGGTTTGAGGTCTCCCCTCTTGAGTTGGTTTGGGACACCCTTTGAATTGGTTATCCACTTAGTCCCAGGGAGGCATATGTCCTCTAGAACTTGATCCAACCCTTTATCTACTCTCACCATCCTCCTATTGAAGGAATCAGGATCATCTTGCAGTTGAGGTAGTTTGAAGATTTCTCTTATTTTGTCCAGATGGAAGTACATAACTTTCCCTCTGACCATGGTTCTGTAGGTATGGTAAGCAGTTCCAGTCATTCTCTGCTTATCTGTTAGCCACAGATTAGAGTAGAATTCCTGAACCATGTTCCTTCCAACCTTTATTTCAGGATTGGT
>NC_029773.3:53900797-53901500 GCF_000817695.3 Arachis duranensis
CATATTTCAGGGATGGTGGTAGTGGTTTGAGTTCAGGCTTGGGAGGCTTATCCTCCTCCTGAGGAATTTTCGAAAATTCCTTTGCTTCCTCTAGTTCTTCTTGATCAGGTTGAGCATCTTTGAAGATGTCCTCAAGCTCTGATTCTATGCTTTCAGCCATATTGATCTCTTCTACTAGTGAGTCAATAATGTCGGCGCCCATGCAGTCATTTGGTGTGTCTGGATGCTGCATAGCTTTTACAGGATTCAACTTGAACTCATCCTCATTGACTCTCAAGGTTACTTCCCCTTTTTGTACATCAATGAGAGTTCGTCCAGTTGCTAGGAAAGGTCTTCCTAGAATGAGGGTTGCACTCTTGTGCTCCTCCATTTCCAGCACTACAAAGTCAGTGGGAAAGGCGAATGGCTCAACCTTGACAATCATGTCCTCAATTATGCCTGATGGGTATTTAATGGAGCCATCAGCAAGTTGGAGGCATATCCGGGTTGGTTTGACTTCTCCAGTCAACCCAAGCTTTCTGATAGTGGATGCAAGTATTAGATTGATGCTTGCTCCAAGTTCACATAGAGCTGTCTTGGTGCAAGCACCTTCTAATGTGCATGGTATCATAAAGCTCCCTGGATCTTGAAGCTTTTCTGGTAAGCTCCTTAATATGACTGCACTACATTCTTCAGTGAGAAACACTTTTTCAGTTTCTCTCCA
>NC_029773.3:53901719-53902444 GCF_000817695.3 Arachis duranensis
GATGCTGCAGGTTTATTCCTTACAGAAGTGGTTGAAGAAGCCTTGTTAGAGGGATTACTGTCAGCACTCTCAGGTGTCTGATTCTCCCCAGGCGTCTGAACGCCAGTATTGGGTGGAAATTGGGCGTTTAACGCCAACTTTTCCCCCTTTTCTGGCGTTTGAACGCCAGAACTGGGCAAGGAATGGGCATTTAACGCCAGCTTTCCTTCCCTTTCTGGCGTCTTAACGCCAATGACATTCCTCTCTGGGCTCTTACTGTCCTCAGAGGGATTTTGAACAGTGGTTTGGTTGTCCTCTGTCAATTGTTCCTTGTTTGGCTTTTTACCCTTTTGAGCAGTGTTATTCAGGGTCTTCCCACTCCTCAATTGAACTGCTTGACATTCCTCTGTTATCTGTTTAGATATTTGCTGCTTTGCTTGATTTAACTGCAGTTCTATGCTCTTATTAGCAACTTTAGTTTCATGGAGCATCTCTTTAAAGTCTGCTAACTGTTCTGTCATCAGGAGCAATTGTTGATTAAGCTCAATTATTTGTTCTTGAGGACTAGGGTCAATGACTACTGCCATGGCTTCCTCTTTTGGAGAGAACTCATTGCTAGAGTACAAATATTGGTTTCTAGCAACAGTGTCTATAAGCTCTTGAGCTTCTTCAATTGTCCTCCTCATGTGTATAGATCCACCAGCTGAGTGGTCTAAAGACATCTGAGCTTTTTCTGTAAGCCCATA
>NC_029773.3:53903407-53903877 GCF_000817695.3 Arachis duranensis
TTGGGCTGAGCTTGATCAATCCACGAGCTAAGGCTTCTCTTGGAGTTGAACTTCGAGTTATGACTTGTTTTGGGCGTTCAACTCCGGATCATGACGTTTTTCTGGCGTTTAACTCCAGATAGCAGCATGAACTTGGCGTTCAACGCCAAGTTACGTCGTCAATCTCTGAATAAAGTATGGACTATTATATATTGCTGGAAAGCTCTGGATGTCTACTTTCCAACGCCGTTGAGAGCGTGCCAATTGTAGTTCTGTAGCTCCAGAAAATCCATTTCGAGTGCAGGGAGGTCAGATTCCAACAGCATCAGCAGTCCTTTTGTCAGCCTTTTTCAGAGTTTTGCTCAAGTCCCTCAATTTCAGTCAGAATTTACCTGAAATCACAGAAAAATACACAAACTCATAGTAAAGCCCAGAAATGTGAATTTAACATAAAAACTTATGAAAACATCCCTAAAAGTAGCTCAAACTCA
>NC_029773.3:53903977-53905397 GCF_000817695.3 Arachis duranensis
TGATCAATCCCACTTAGGTCCATAATGGATAAAGGGAAATGATATGGATTGCAAATAGATAAAAATATCTTTTTATTTATTATTTTTTTTTGAATTGAACGAAAAAAATAAAATATAATAAAAAAATAAAATAAAAATTTGAAAATTAAAAAGAAAATAAGATCAAAGCAAATTGAGAACTGAATCAATTAGTCAATTAAAAAGATTTTGAAAATAGCAATTAAAAGATATGATTGAAAAAATTTTATGAAGAAGATTTGATTTTTGAAATGAGGAAAGAGAAAAACAACAAAATGACACCAAACTTAAAATTTTTAGAAAATCAAACACAAAACCTTGTTAGAGGGATTACTGTCAGCACTCTCAGGTGTCTGATCTTCCCTTGGCGTCTGAACGCCAGGATTGGGTGGAAAATGGGTGTTTAACGCCAACTTTTCCCCCTTTTCTGGCGTTTGAATGCCAGAACTGGGCAAGGAATGGGCGTTTAACGCCAACTTTCCTTCCCTCTCTGGCGTTTAAATGCCAAAAGTATTCCTTTCTGGGCTCTTACTGTCCTCAGAGGGATTTTGAACAGTGGTTTGGTTATCCTCTGTCAATTGTTCCTTATTTGGCCTTTTGCTCTTTTGAGCAGTGTCATTCAGTGTTTTCCCACTCCTCAGTTGAACTGCTTGACATTCCTCTATTATCTGTTTAGATATTTGCTGTTTTGCTTGATTCAACTGCAGTTCTATGTTCTTGTTAGCAACTTTAGTTTCATGGAGCATCTCTTTAAATTTTGCTAACTGTTCTGTCATCCGGAGCAATTGTTGATTAAGCTCAATCATCTGTTCTTGAGGATTAAGATCAGTGACTACTGTCATGACTTCCTCTTTTGGAGAGAACTCATTGCTAGAGTACAAATATTGATTTCTAGCAACAGTGTCTATAAGCTCTTGAGCCTCTTCAATTGTCTTCCTCATGTGGATAGATCCACCAGCTATGTGGTCTAAAGACATCTGAGCTTTTTCTGTGAGCCCATAGTAGAAGATGTCTAACTGTACCCACTCTGAAAACATTTCAGAGGGGCATTTTCATAGCATACCTCTATACCTCTCCCAGGCATTATAAAGGGATTCATTATCCTCTTGTTTAAAGCCTTGGATGTCCAGCCTTAGCTGTGTCATCCTCTTTGGAGGGTAAAAGTGATTCAGGAAATTGTCTGATAACTGTTTCCATGTCTTTATGCTTGCTGTAGGTTGGTTATTCAACCACCTTTTAGCTTGATCTTTTACAGCAAATGGAAACAGTAATAGTCTGTAGACATCCTGATCCACCTCTTTATCATGTACTGTGTCAGCAATTTATAAGAATTGTGCCAGAAACTCAGTAGGCTCTTCCTGTGGAAGACCGGAATACTGGCAATTTTGCTGCACTATGATAA
>NC_029773.3:53906638-53908027 GCF_000817695.3 Arachis duranensis
AAAGTGTCATGAGGTACAGATACAATGTCAAAAGATCCTATTAATAGTAAACTAGTAACCTAGGGTATACAGAAATGAGTAAATGACGTAAAAATCCACTTCTGTGTCCACTTGGTGTGTGCTTGGGCTTAGCATTGAAGCATTTTCGTGTAGAGACCTTTTCTGGAGTTAAACGCCAGCTTTTATGCCAGTTTGGGCGTTTAACTCCAAGTTTTATGCCAGTTCCAGCGTTAAACGCTGGAATTTCTGAGGCTGTTTTTCCACGCCGGTTTGGACCATCAAATCTCGGGCAAAGTATGGACTATTATACATTGCTGGAAAGCCCAGGATGTATAATTTCCAATGCCGTTGAGAGCGCGCCAATTGGGACTCTATAGCTCCAGAAAATCCACTTCGAGTGCAGGGAGGTCAGAATCCAACAGCATCTGCAGTCCTTTTCAGTCTCTGAATCAGATTTTTGCTCAAAGCCCTCAATTTCAGCCAGAAAATACCTAAAATCACAGAAAAACACACAAACTCATAGTAAAGTCCAGAAAAGTGAATTTTAACTAAAAACTAATAAAAATATACTAAAAACTAACTAGATCATACTAAAAACATACTAAAAACAATGCCAAAAAGCGTATAAATTATCCGCTCATCAATGTTCTTGGTGCTTCACCCTTAGTTGTCCCATGTTGGAACTCAATTCTCCTAGGGAGGTATTGATTTGCTCCCAATAGTTTTGTGGAGGAAAGTGCATCCCTTGAGATGAATATCTCCATCTCCCATGGCTCGGAGGTGGAAGCTTTTGCCTTTCCTTTCCTCTTTCTAGAGGTTTCTCCGGCCTTAGGTGCCATAAATGATTATAGAGAAACAAAAAGCAACGCTTTTACCACACCAAACTTAGAAGGTTTGCTCGTCCTCGAGCAAAAGAAGAAAGAAGAGAGAGAGTGGTGGGGTAGGTGGGGATCCTATGGGGTCCACAGATCCTGAGGTGGCAAGGATAATTCATCCCTGCACCAAGTGGTGAGCAAAAATGCTCCTTCTACCAATCCTGGCGTTAAATGCCGGGCTGGTGCCCATTTCTGGCGTTTAACGCCAGCTTGGTGCCCATTCCTGGCGTTTAACGCCAGTCTGGTGCCCCTTTCTGGCGTTAAACGCCCAGAATGGTGCCAGACTGGGCGTTAAACGCCCATCTGCTAGCCTTACTGGCGTTTAAACGCCAGCGAGATCTTCCTCCAGGGTGTGCTATTTTTCTTTCTATTTTTCTTTCTGTTTTTGCTTTTTCAATTGATTTTGTGACTTCTCATGATCATCAACCTACAAAAAACATAAAATAACAAAGGAAAAATAATAAATATAACATTGGGTTGCCTCCCAACAAGCGCTTCTTTAATGTCAGTAGCT
>NC_029773.3:53911088-53911760 GCF_000817695.3 Arachis duranensis
ATTGGAGAAGCCTTTTTATAGGGGTTACTATCAGCACTCTCAGGTGTCTGATTCCCCATTGGCGTTTGAACGCGAGGATTGGGTGAAGAATGGGCGTTTAACGCCAACTTTTCCCCTTTTCTGGCATTTGAACGCCAGAACTGGGCAGGGAATGGGCGTTTAACGCCAGCTTTCCTCCCCTTTCTGGCGTTTGAACGCCAAAAGTAATCCTCTCTGGGCTCTTACTGTCCTCAGAGGGATTTTGGACAGTGGTTTGGTTATCCTCTGTCAATTGTTCCTTATTTTTATTTTTGCTACTTTGAGCAGTGTTATTCAATGTCTTCCCTCTCCTCAGTTGAACTGCTTGACATTCTTCTGTTATCTGTTTAGATATCTGCTGTTTTGCTTGATTCAATTGCAGTTCTATATTCTTGTTAGCAATTTTAGTTTCTTGGAGCATCTCTTTAAATTCTGCTAATTGTTTTGTCACAAGGAGTAATTGCTGATTAAGCTCAACCATCTGTTCTTGAGGGTTAGGATCAGTAGTTACTGCCATAGCTTCTTCTTTTATAGAGAACTCATTGCTAGAGTACAAATATTGATTTCTAGCAACAGTATCTATAAGTTCTTGAGCCTCTTCAATTGTCTTCCTCATGTGTATAGATCCACCAGCTGAGTGGTCTAAAGACATCT
>NC_029773.3:53912526-53925044 GCF_000817695.3 Arachis duranensis
AAAAGCATGCAATTGACACCAAACTTAAAATATGAAACTAGACTCAACTAAAAGACTCTAAACCAACAAAAATAAAACAGTCCTAATCTAAGCAACAAGATAAGCCGTCAGTTGTCCAAACTCGAACAATCCCCGGCAACGGCACCAAAAACTTGGTGCACAAAATTGCAATCACACTTTTGCAACCCCGCACAACTAACCAGCAAGTGCACTGGGCCGTCCAAGTAATACCTTACATGAGTAAGGGTCGATCCCACGGAGATTGTCGGCTTGAAGCAAGCTATGGTTATCTTGTAAATCTTAGTCAGGATATCAATAATTATCAGGGTTGATTGTGAAAAGTAAAACAACATGAAATAAGTACTTGTTTTGCAGTAATGGAGAATAGGTTGAGGTTTTGGAGATGCTCCATCTTCTGAATCTCTGCTTTCCTACTGTCTTCTTCTTCAAGCACGCAAGGCTCCTTCCATGGCAAGCTGTATGCAAGGGTTTCACCGTTGTCAGTGGCTACCTCCTATCCTCTCAATGGAAATGTTCAACGCACCCTGTCACGGCACGGCTATCCATCTGTCGGTTCTCAATCAGGCCGGAATAGAATCCAATGATTCTTTTGCGTCTGTCACTAACGCCCCGCCCTCAGGAGTTTGAAGCTCATCACAGTCATTCAATCATTGAATCCTACTCAGAATACCACAGACAAGGTTTAGACCTTCCAGATTCTCTTGAATGCCGCCATCAGTTCTAGCTTATACCACGAAGATTCAGATTAAAGAATCCAAGAGATAACTACTTAATCTAAGGTAGAACGGAGGTGGTTGTCAGGCACACATTCATAGTTGAGAATGATGATGAGTGTCACGGATTATCACATTCATCCGGTTTAAGAACAAGTAATATATTAGAATAGAAGCAAGCATGATTGAATAAGAAACAGTAGTAATTGCATTAATCCATCAAGACACAGCAGAGCTCCTCACCCCCAACCATGGGGTTTAGAGACTCATGCCGTAAGAAGTACACAAAGAAACGTGTAAAGTGTCATGAGGTAGAGATACAATGTCAAAAGATCCTATTAATAGTGAACTAGTAGCCTAGGGTATACAGAAATGAGTAAAATGACGTAAAAGTCCACTTCTGGGTCCACTTAGTGTGTGCTTGAGCTGAGCATTGAAGCTTTCATGTGTAGAGACTTTTTATGGAGTTAAACGCCAGCTTTCATGCCAGTTTGGGCGTTTAACTCCAATAAAAATATACTAAAAACAATGCCAAAAAGCGTATAAATTATCCGCTCATCAAGGGAGCTAAGCAAAAATCTATTCAGGCTGAAAAAGGACTGCTGATGTTGTTGGATTCTAACTTTCCTGCACTCGGAATGGATTTTTTGGAGCTACAGGAGTCCAATTGGAGCGCTCTCAATTGGGTTAAAAAGTAGACATCCAGGGCTTTCATGTATGTACATATTCTCTGGCCGATCATTGCGCTTTTCGCTTTGTGACTTTTTTTAGGCTTTCCTTCAAGGCTCCTGCTTATAAATTTCTTTCAACTAGTACTATGTATATATTTTATTTTAGAAGTCGTAATACCTCACCACCTATGTTTTACGATTTAAGTGTAAAGCTCTATGTGGTAGGGTGTTACATTAGGTGGCAAGAAAGGACTGAGAGACAGAATAAGGGAGAGGAGGGTATGAGAGATATGTCTATTTTAGTCATTTTGCATAATATTTTAGTCTTTTCCATATGTATTCAAACATAATATTGGACATTACTTTAGTGTCTTATACATTATATTCAAACACAATACACAAAGGATAATTTTTAATGTTTCTATTCTATTATTGAAAACACAAATACCACTAATCAGGGGTAGCATTTAGAAAACATACCTGTATAAGCAAGCAATGCTTCAAGTGCAGCAGCTTTGCTAAAAGGATCTGCATCAAGCATGATTGCATGGCCGCTGGTAAGTCCATCTTGTTTGTAAAGAATAGCATACTCAGCTACTAACTTATTAGATTGAAAATTTGTTCCCAAATTTGACCCATCCTCCTTTAAATCCTAAAGGGGTGAACCAACAATTTGTTTCACTTTTCCCTGCCATAAGTATAAAAGATAACATCAATTGAACTCCTAAAATGCAAAATCACATTTGGAAAACAAATAATACAACAAAAAAACACTGAACATTATTATTGACACAAATTGTCGATCACTATAACCAAAAGTCATAGTAACCTTCATTCTAATTTCATTATAATGATAAATGGGTTCACTTCATTCATATAAAATCCCAGCATATGCAGCATTCTCCAGAATTGCAATCACATAATTTTTTTCTTCTAAAATTTAGAAAAAAAGCTCCTTGATCATTTCACAAGTTACCACATACAGTTAATGCCACAAATTTTCAATCAACACAACACAAATACAAACATAAGAACAAAAACAACCTTCACTGAAAATTTCAATAACGTAAAATAACAGCTTTTTCTTAAAAAATAATTTTTAACAATATTAAAATGAAGAAACATGAGAAAGTAAATGCGGTGCATACCTTGTGTATGTCGATGCAGGGTCGGAATCGAACGGCACATTGAATAGAATTCAAAAATCTTGCAGTGGTTGATACATGAGCATCTTTCTTATATATTTCTATTGAATTTGCATTCGGATTTGTTGAGTTTAATCAAGATTTAAGTACTTTTAAGCCACTATGGATGCTACTTTGAGTCTTGTGCAATATGGTTTATTTTAGGTAGCATTCAGACAGATTTGACAAAGTTTGTGTAAAAGAAAAGGAGGAAAGTGGATGATGCTGTCAACCTTGACCTCTTCGCACTCCAACGTGCATAACTTGAGGTTCATAGATCCGATTGATATGGTTCCAGTGGCATTAGAAAGCAACCTTCAGAGCTTTCCAACGATATATAATAGTCTATAATTTTTTCTTGGAACCACGGTGCCAACGCCATCAAGGTGGTACCAAACTTGGGATTCTCTAAGTTTGGCGCAAAGATCAAGAAAAAAATCCCAATACGTGTTGCCTTGGTGGCGCCAAACTTGGAAAATCCAAGTTTGACACCAGGATAAAGAGTTATTCATTACATTGCACGAGTGGAGTGGTGCCAAACTTGGGATTCTCCAAGTTTGGCATCAGCTTTAGAGAATTTAGTGGTCCCCACACCTAATTGAAGCCAGCAACGAATATCTTTTGTTATTTTTATTAAACTTTAATTGTTTTTTACAATAGGAAAAGATATTATTTAGTTTTAGAAAATATATTTTACATTAATTAGGATTATATATAAAAAGAGAAGAGATCTTGGCCTAGGGTTTCTCTCCCTCTTCTCTCATTCTCCTCTTCCGCACTTTCACACTTTTTCTCTGCTAGGGTTTTTCCGGACTATGAGCGACTAAACCTCCATTGTTAAGGTTAGGAGCTCTATTTATCTTGATAGATTAATATTATTTGTTCTTCTACTATTTGATTAATGCATTGATTCAAGGATTGATTTTGTTCTTCATCTTAAGGATTAAAGTATATTGTATGATAACTTTTTTTCGATTTGAATTCCTTTTGAATCTTGGAAAAGTTATATCACTGGAATTATAGCTTGAAATCAATTCCTCATAATTCTCTAATTATCTAGATTTAATACGATACGTGACATATAATCATCTTATTTTTGGGTTCTTAGGGTTTTGTGTGGTTTATAAACTAGGATTTGAACTTAAACCCTCTAATTAGATTAAGTGACCAAGAAATTGGTGGTTGATTGAGTTAGAAGAGGATTAAATTACCAAGTAATTGGTGTTTAATCACTTAAAGTTCGCTATGAATTAAATCTTTACATGATTAAGGTAGAAGACAAGAATTGTTAATCCAGAAACTTAAATATCTCTGATACCTTAACTATCTTTATCATATTTCTTTCTTAACCAATTTTAGTTTGTTCTTATTTAATTTTTTATTTTTATGTTATTTGCTATTAAAACCTTAAATTTTGATTGTTTGACTAGAATAATCATTTAACTATTGTTGCTTGATCCATTAATCCTCGTGGGATCAACCCTCACTCATCTGAGATATTACTTTGTACGACCCGGTGCACTTGCTGATTTAGTTCTAGACATTCGAATTTCACACCAAGTTTTTGGCGCCGTTGCCGGGAATTAATTGTGATTAACAACTACCAGTTGGTTGATTACCTAGATTAGACACTTGTCTTTCTGTTTTCTCTTTATAAAAAAATTTAAATTAAAAAAAAGAAAAAAAATTCTCTTCATTGTTATTTGCTTTCCTATTTACCACATGGTGCGTTTAATTCTGTTTGGTATTTTGTGCTAAGAAAAATAATGAAGAGAGATTACATGGGTTACTACTCACACCCAATAAGTGATACATATTATTGTGGATGGAGAAATTACCCGGATTTTGGTTGGCAAAGTCAAGAACAAGGAAACTTCAGTGCTCCATATCCCATCTATCAAGAACTACCATCTCTTTTTTATTAATATCAAGAGCCACCCTCTCCTTATTAATACCAAAAACCATCATCCATTTACTCATATCAAGAGCCACTATCTCCTTACTTATATCAAGAATCATCACCTCCTTATTCATATCAAGAACTATCAGCTCTAAAGCTTGCCATGAAAGAATTATGGAATACTACTCAAAGTTTCATAAATGATATGAGAATGAGTCTCAAAAATATAGAGAGACATGTGGAGTTAATTACCAAGCGTCGGGCAGAGGAACAAGTGAACTCCCTCCCGAGAGAAGTAATACAAATTCCTACAAAAGAATGTGAGAGAATCATTCAAAGGAGTCCATCCTCTAGTGAATCAGAGAGCTACATAGGGGTTGATTTAATTGAACCATTAATCCAAGAAGTTGTTGATAAAGAGGTCCTTCTAAACACTACACAACACTCAGTGAAAGAAGAAGAGTTAGAAGTGCAAGAGCAAGACCAAGAGACCCCTGTACTAAGTGAAATTTCAATAAAGAAGAAGGTAGTAACTGAATACAAGCCTAGAATTCTATATCCTCAGAGGCTACAAGCAGAAGATGCACAAACAAAGGAGGAAGCCATGCACACTCCATGCTTGCACATTCAAATAATTAAGGAGGAAGCCATACAAGTCTTTTTAAATCCATGCATGCAAGTTTCCGAAAAAGCAAAATCTGAATGCACCACCCACATGAAAATTGAGGTCTTCTCTTCCAACACTAGAATGTGCTTTCTTTGGTCCTAGTGAATCAATAAGTTGTATGGGAGTTACTTTTTGGTGGGCATTCTTTTTCTCCACATATCCACTGAAGTCATTTCTTTTAACCAACTGGACAAAGAGGAAGAAAATTCAAGAACCAATCGTCAAGCTAGTGACGTTAAAGAAGTGCTTGTTGGGAGATAACCCAATATTCTATATCCTTTGATTTTTTGTTAATTTTCAATTTATTTAGTTTGTTTTAATTTCTTATAGTTTTCCTTCTTTTTTAAGTGTGTTTTGATCATGCAGAGTGTGTAAAACAGGAACAATTTTTCTTTGTTTATGGACAAGCAAACTTTTAAGTTTGGTGTTGTAGAGCGTGCTCTCTATTTATCTTACCATCAATGGCACCATAAAGAGGTGAATCATCTTCACAGAGAAGCACAACCTGGAATGAGATGGCCACTAGGTCGACTGAGGTGGTTTAGTCCTTTTTTCACTTCCTATTTTCTTCTATTCCTATTATGTTATATTCCTATTTTTTGCTATTTTTCTTTGAATGACTGCATGATCTTTAGTATTTTCAATTCCTAGGTTTTAGTTTGATTATGTTGTTTGTTTTAAAATTAAAAAAATGTGTTCATGTATCGCTCACTGAGCTTGAATCTAAAAATAAAAAGAAAAGAAGTGATGCATTGCACGAGAAATCGAGTCTATATTTAAGAGTAGTCTTATTTACTTAAATATTGTGGTGTTACCTGTGACTTTGAATGCATGATATGAACAGTGCATATTTGAATTTGAATCAAAGGATGTTGATGCATGGGGAATAAGAATTTAGAGAAGTATTATGAATTCTCTGAACTAAAAAAGAAATCAATCTTTGAAGCAAAAAAAAAACAACAAAAAGAAAAAAAATAAAAAGTAAGTTCCAAGGCTCTGAGCATCAATGGTTAGGAAGGTCAAGTATGATTAAAAGCTCAATAAGTTGTTTTCCTAGCCATATGTTTGTGGTGTGAATGTGTCAAGTAATCCTTGAGACAGAGCACTAAAAGTCGAGACCAAGTACAAATACAGAGTATGCCAAAGGCTTTGAGTACCACTGTTTGGGAGAAATTGAAAGAGAAATCAGAACTTAAAAGAGTTCCCCAGTCAAGTGCTTATTGTGGTATTTTTATGTCAAGTAAATCTTAAAGTCACGGCTAGGCTCAAGGTGCAAAGCACTAGAGAAAAGAAAATAAAAGAAAAATGCCCTATTCAAGGATTAATCCGAAGTAAAAAGGTAAGAGAATACATAATATTATCCGGAATCTAATTCCAAATGACATTGACATTCTTAAGATTCAAAGGATAGTGAGATGTCAAAACTATTTAGAGCTTTAGTGTTCCTAACCCCATTTTGAGACAAACATGAGCTTAATTGAACATTCAACTCTCATGCAAATTCACATCTTAAGTTGATATTAGTTTTGGTTTCTTGAGGACAAACAACAATTCAAGTTTGGTGTTGTGATGCGTGAGCATGTTTCCTATCTTTTCCTAGTGAATTTGCATTTGAATTTGTTAAGTTTAATCAATATTTAAGTACTTTTTAGCCACTATGGATGCTACTTTGAGTCATGTGAAATTTGATTTATTTTAGGTAGCATTCGGATGGATTTGACAGAGTTGGTGTAGAAGAAAAGGAAGAAAGTGGATGATGTTGTCAATCCTGACCTTCTCGCACTCCAACAACCATAACTTGAGCTAAAAAGTTCGATTGATGCAGTTTTAGCGACATTAGAAAGCCAATTTTCAGAACTTTCCAATAATATATAATAGTTTATGCTTTTCTTTTGGAATCATAGTGCCAAACGCCATCAAGGTGGTGCCAAACTTGGGATTTTCCAAGTTTGGGACCAAGATCAAGAAAAACTCCCAATACGTGCTACCTTGGTGGCGCCAAACTTGGGTAATCCAAGTTTGGTGCCAGGATGAAGAGTTATTCACTAAATTGCACGAGTGGATCTCCAAGTTTGACGCAGCCTTAGAGAATTTGGTGGTCCCCATACCTACTTGAAGCCAGCAATGAAGATACTTTGTTATTTTGATTAAACTTTTTTTTACAATAGGAAAAGATATTATTTGGTTTTAGAAAATATATTTTATGCTAATTAGGATTAGATATAAAAAGAGAAGAGATCTTGGCCTAGGGTTTCTCTCCCTCTTCTCTTCTTCTCTTCTTCCACACTTTTACACTTTTTCTCTGCTAGGGTTTTTCCGCACTATGAGCGACTAAACCTCCATTGTTAAGGTTAGGAGCTTTATTTATCTTGATGAATTAATATTATTTGTTCTTTTACTCTTTGATTAATGCATTTATTTATATTCAAGGATTGATTTCGTTCTTCATCTTAGGGATTAGAGTATATTGAAAGATAACTCTTTTTCAATTTGAATTCCTTTTGAATCTTGAAAATGTTATATCACTGGAATTATAGCTTGAAATCAATTTCTCATAATTCTCTAATTATCTAGATTTAACGTGATACGTGACATATAATCGTCTTATTTTTTGGTTCTTAGGATTTTTATGGTTTATAAATTAGGATTTGAACTTAAACCCTCTAATTAAATTAAGTGACCAAGGAATTGACGGTTGATTGAGTTAGAGAAGGATTAAATTACCAAGAAATTGGAGTCTAATCACTTAAAGTTTGCTATGAATTAAATCTTTGCATGATTAAGGTAGAAGACAAGAATTGTTAATCCGGAAACTTAAATATATTTGACACCTTAACTATCTTTATCATATTTCTTTCTTAACCAATTTTAATCTGTTCTTATTTAATTTTTTATTTTTATGTTATTTGCTATTGAAACCCTAAATTTTGATTGTCTGACTAGATTAATCAATTAACTATTGTTGCTTGATCCATTAATTCTCGTGGGATCTACCCTCACTCACCTGAGGTATTACTTGGTATGCTTCGGTGCACTTGTCAGTTCAGTTGTGAACATTCGAATTCCCCACCAGTAATGGAGTGTGAGGATTGAAGAAAACGGAGGTGATTGGTGGAGTTGAAAAAGAAGAGTGATGAATTTCTGTTAATGGAAAGTGGATGGAAGGAACGAGTTAGAGTTAAGAATAACCAGACAAAGATAATGAAGATTACAAATTAATAGTGGAAATTAATTACCCTAGGAAGAAACCAAATAGATATACACAATAACACAATAAACAAATAGGAAGAAAAATACAAAAAATAGAAAAATAATGTAAAATTAACGAAATCAAGGGCCACACCAAGAGGTACCTGAATTAACTATTCCAATGCTTTCTTCCCCCTGCGTCCTAATTGCCATACACAGTGTCTGATAGAAGCGATGACAATAAGATGCATGATGTTGATTTGCCATGAGAAGTACCCAAAAGAAATCAAGAAGATTAGATGGAGACCAGCAAAAGGAAAAAAAAACCAAAACATAATCACCATCATCAAACACACATCACCAGGTATTGAAAACACAAAATACAAAGAAAATTACAAATCAATGAAATAGAGAACAACTAAACAAAATAATGGAAACAAAACCTCAACACACGAAAAAATAAGTTAAAAAATCGTGGCACATACCAAGAGACGCGGTGTAAGGAGGCGAATAAGATGAGACAGCACAAAAGGGGGACCATCGAACTGGCCAGAGAAAGAGGAACCATTTAACCATGACATGCAACCATGGAGAACCAGAAAGATCCAGAAGCCAATTTGGGATTTGAGAGGTAGAAGAAGAAATCAAAAACAGATATAAAGAGAGATTCGTGAATTGCATTTACATTTATTTACATCGAACAAACCATTGAAATCAATTGAAAACAACAATGGTCAATAACATATGTATTGACGGCGATATGTTGAACAAAATAAAAGTATCACTGCTTAATAACACATTTATTGTAAAACTCGATTAAATTATAATTAATAAATTAATTATGAGCAAAGAAGGTTAAGAATTTAAAATTCATAATTTGGGAAAGTAAAAATAATTAGGACGTGAATTAAAACACTTATTTTAAAGGTTTTGGCCAAATGTTAGGCCAAACGGATTAAAATCTGCAAATGGCCTTCACTGGGCCCAAGCCCACATATTTAAACCCACAATTAGAAGCATTTTAGCCTCACCTTCCCCACACATTAAGAGAAAACATCTAAAAGAATAAAAAAGAGAGGACAAGAGAAACCTTTGATACACTACTTATCATCCCTTTCAATTGCTCATAACTTTCAATCTAAAGCTCTGATTGACAAGCCATTTATGGCCATGCGTTTGTCTTGGATCCCTCTTCAATTCAATTTAATTATTATGATAAGAAACTTTGAACTCATTTCCTAGTTCTCTATTCTCTTCCCATTTTCATTTTTGAGGTATATAGTATTGAGATATTGTGATTTTGGTTTTTTAAGGGTATTCTAGCATAGATTATAAGTGGATTCCATCCCAATTTTCTAGTAGGTTAAGGTAAAATATTCATTTCCTCTAATTTTCCCTGATTTGTATGCATACCCTAGCTTGAACTAAGTAAAATTTGATGTAATTCGATGAGATAGTGTTGCTTAATTGCCTAGGTTGATTTGGTTTGATTGGTGGATGATCCGTTGAGGCTCGCTGATGCTGGGTGAAGCTCGAAATTGGACGGAGGAAGAGACTAAAGGGCTTGGATTTTTTTGCTTGTGGTACAGATTTTAGTTTCAAGTAGGCATTTTGTAAAGCTATGTAAAATTCTATGCTAATTGTCCCTAGGATAGGATTGAATGAATTAATTGTTTTGGTGATTGTTTGGTTGGACAATAGCTTGAATTATGATGTGAATGAATATATGTGTATGCGTATTTAAGATGGAAATGGTAATTGAAGTGGAAATTGGGTCGGAGGCCGTGATAGAGTGAGGAATCCCCTATTTGGTAAGTGAAGGTAAGTGGTGTGAGATGATTGATTCTTGGTTGATTGTGAACTTGGATATATGAGTGTTATGCATTGTTGATGTGAATGGAATGATAGTTGTATAAGTATGTATGCCAAGGGTTTGATTGGTTGATTAGGGGTTGAAATGGTTAGAAAGGGGGTAGAGAATTGATAAATGCATGTTGAGTATGCTTAGTAAAGGTTTCGATATGGTTTGGAAATGAGTTGGATTAAAAATTGACGGAATTGAGCAATTGTGTAAATTTGATAAAAACATATTTTAACAAACTTCTACAGGCCATAACTTGGTTCTCAGACCTTTAAATCTTGTGAAACTTATCTTAAATGAAAATTGGATTTGTTTAGTTTAGGACATTCGAAGAACGAACGAAAAATAATTTTTAAGGAAAAATTTATGCCATTTGAAGTTTATGTTTAAAAATTGAATTCTGTAGAAATTGTAGAAAACTGAGGTCCTGCATACGCACGACTCATGCGTACGCACAAAAGTCATGTATTCGCATGACCCATGCATACGCACAACTTGCATTATAGAATTGAATGTTTTTCATGCGTGTTTCCGTGCGTACGCGCCAAAGGGAACTCGTGCGTATGCATAAGGTGTGCGTATGCACGACTGTCTTGTTTTTCAAAATATGTTGATTTAAACTATATTTACCTATCTAATATGCTTTTTCACCTCTGTAATCCCCTGTTTAAAGTCTGCTAACTAGTATTTAGGCTTGAGAATGAGTATGAGCATAATTAAGGGATGAAATGGATAAGTTTGAATAAGATTGTGGATTAGAGTGTCAAAGATAATGATATAAGACTGATTATGGTCTGGTTTTATTGTGCTGGCTAGGGCCGGGGTTAATCCCGCTTGCATACTTGTGCTGGCAAGAGCTGGTGTTAATCTCGCTCGTGTACTAAATTGATTATTACTCTTGGCAAGGATGTGGCAAGGACGTGGCAAAGACGGTGGTGAATCCCGCTTGCACTGAGCTGAGTTATGCTAAAACAAGGATGGTGGTTAATCCTACTTGTTTTGTGACTCACTCTGGTTGTAAGGATGGCCGGGCACGTATCCCAGATAGCACTGTCTCTAGTGAGAGGTGCATGGGCACTACCCTCTCAGACTGGTGATGAGCGGATATTTTATACGCGTTTTGGGGGTAATTTCATGTAGATTTTAGCATGTTTTAATTAGTTTTTAATAGAATTTTATTAGTTTTTAAGCAAAAATCATATTTCTGGATTTTACTATGAGTTTGTGTGTGATTTCAGGTATTTTCTGGCTAAAATTGAGGGAGCTGAGCAAAAATCTGATAGGCTGAAAAAGGATTGCTGATGCTGTTGGATTCTGACCTCCCTGCACTCGGAATAGATTTTTTGGAGCTATAGAAGTCCAATTGGCGCGCTCTTAATTGGGTTGGTAAGTAGACATCCAGGGCTTTCCAGAAATATATAATAGTCCATACTTTGCGTGAAGATAGACGACATAAACTGGCGTTCAACGCCAGTTTCATGTTGCAGTCTGGCGTTCAGCGCCAGAAACAAGTTACAAGTTGGAGTTCAACGCCAGAAACAGGTTACAACCTGGCGTTCAACTCCAGAAACAGCCCAGGCACATGAGAAGTGATGCCAAGGCATCTTAGGCTAGTTTCACTAGCATTTTTCTGTTAGTTTTAGTTGATTTATGCATTTTCTTGAGCTTAAAGTAACCAAGAATGGTTAATTGAACAACAAAGCAAGGATCCATCCAAACATTATGATTTTGATGCAAATTCCATGAGTTTTTAGTGATATTACTTGAATGCTATGAATGGATGAATTCTCATGAAATTGTGCAAGACTTTGAGGCAATTGTTTGGATGATTTCAGGGAAGAAGAGGCTAGGCAAGGAAGCAACAACATCAATAAAGGAAGCTTGAATATCAAATGGGACGTTTAAGCTCCAGTTTAAGGTTAAACTGGAGCTTAAACGCCAAAATCATGGGAAGAGAGGAAATGCTGTAACTGGCGTTTAACCTCCAGTTTGACCTTAAACTGGAAGTTAAACGCCAGAATGAGAAAGGGAACTAAGAAGCATTCCACGTTTAACCTCCAGTTTGACCTTAAACTGGAGGTTAAACGCCAGAATAATGATTTGAACCAAGGAGAGCATTCCACGTTTAACCTCCAGTTTGACCTCAAACTGGAGGTTAAACGTGTTCGACACCTTCTCCTCACCATGAAGCATTTCCACGTTTAACCTCCAGTTTGACCTCAAACTGGAGGTTAAACGTGTTCGACACCTTCTCCTCACCATGAAGCATTTCCACGTTTAACCTCCAGTTTGACCTCAAACTGGAGGTTAAA
>NC_029773.3:53926995-53929293 GCF_000817695.3 Arachis duranensis
CCATATACCGAACCAGAGAGGACCCTTCATAGACTTAGAAGGGAAGCAAGGAGGAAGAGGGTACTGGGAGAAGAAGAATCTGAAGGAGAATCTGAGGACAATTTTGAGGAAGCTTTATATCTCAACATGGATAGAGAAGTTCACAACCATGAGAGAGCTGATGGAAACAATGCCATTCCCGAGAGGAGTGTTCTTGGTTTATACATAAACCCAACCTCTGGGAATTGTGGTAGCAGCATCCAGAAACCACCCATTCAGGCCAACAATTTTGAACTCAAACCACAGCTAATATCATTGGTGGAGAACCATTGTTCATTTGCTGGGAGTGCGAATGAAGATCCAAACCAACATCTCACCAAATTCTTGAGAATTTGCGACACTGTGAAGTCCAATGGAGTCCAGGATGATGCCTATAAACTGCTCTTGTTCCCATTTTCACTTAGGGACAAAGCAGCTAAGTGGCTGGAATCATTTCCAAGGGGGAGCCTAACAACCTGGGATGAGGTGGAAAGCAAGTTTCTGGCACGTTTCTACCCCCCACAAAAGGTCAATAGGCTTCGATCTGAGGTTCAGACTTTTAGACAACAAGATGGTGAGACGCTCTACGAGGCATGGGAGAGGTTCAAAGAGTTGACAAGGAAATGCTCACCAAACATGTTCCCTGATTGGGTGCAATTGCACATTTTCTATGATGGACTTTCTTATGAATCAAGGAAGGCTGTAGACCATTCATCAGGAGGCTCATTGAACAGGAAAAAGACTGTGGAAGAAGCCATTGAAGTGATTGAGACAGTGGCTGAGAATGAGTACTACTATGCTTCATAGAGACACAACACTAAGGGAGTCATGGAGCTGAACCATGTTGATGCAATTCTAGCCCAAAACAAGGTGTTTGCCAAGCAACTAGCGGAGCTTACCAGGAAGTTAGACACAAAGCAAGTGGCTGCAATACACACACAAGACCAAGAGGAAACAAACACTGAAGGAGATGATTGGGAAGAGGCCAACTATGTGGGAAATCAACAAAGGCAATCATATGATCCACATTCCAACACTTATAACCCAGGATGGAAAAACCACCCAAACTTTGGGTGGGGAAACCAACAAAGCCAACCACAAAACCACAAACCTTACAACCACAACCAACACAACAATTCCACATACCAAAACTCCAACCAAAGATCATATCAAGCCACACAAAACACTTACTCCCAACCACCATATCATGGCCAAAATAACCAATCTGCCCAACCTAATCCAAACCAACAATTCCAAGATCAATTAAACAGGATAGAAAGAATTATTGCAACCATGAGTCAAGACATAACCAAATTGAAAGCTTTTAAGGAAGAAGTAAATTCTAACTTGCAAAACCAAGGAGCTGCCATCCAGAAGCTAGAAAATCAAATTGTGTATTTGTCTAAGCAAGCCCCTGGGCCGAGCGTTTCTCATGCTGCCAAGGCTATTGCAAGGGAAGAATGTAAAGCCATAACACTTAGAAGTGGAAAGAAGCAAAGGAAGATGTGGGAGACAAGGAACAAGGACAATCTTTTACACCATCTGCAACAAAAGAAAAAGAAAAAGAGGTCCTGAAGCCTTATACACCCAAAGTACCATATTCTCAACGTTTGATGAAAAGTGAAAAGGATGGCCAATTCTCCAGATTCTTGGAGATTTTCAAGAAGCTTCAAATCAACATTCCTTTTGCTGAGGCAATAGAGCAAATGCCACTCTATGCAAAATTCTTAAAGGAATTAATGACCAAGAAGAGAAGCTGGAGAAATGAGGAAACTGTGTTGTTAACTGAAGAATGCAGTGCCATCATTCAGCACAAATTGCCTCAGAAATTGAAGGATCCAGGCAGTTTCCAAATCCCCTGCATCATAAGAGAAGTCATGGTGGAGAAGGCCTTGTGTGACTTAGGGGCCAGTATCAATTTGATGTCTCTAACAATGATGAAAAGAATGAAGATTGAGGAAGCCAAACCAACAAGAATGGCCCTCCAATTGGCAGATCGAACTTTTAAGTTCCCTCATGGGATAGTTGAGGATTTGTTGGTGAAAGTGGGAGATTTTATATTCCCGGCCGATTTTGTGGTGCTAGATATGGAGGAAGAAGCCAAAGCCTCCATAATTCTGGGAAGACCTTTCCTGGCTACTGCTGGAGCCATCATAGATGTCCAAAAGGGTGAACTCACTCTTAGACTACATGATGAGAAATTGGTGTTTAACGTATTCAAGGCAATGAGCTATCCATCAGAATCACTAAAGGAATGCATGAGGGTGGATGTAGTGGACA
>NC_029773.3:53931254-53933502 GCF_000817695.3 Arachis duranensis
TGAAGAAGGAAGCACACAAAGCACACATATAAATGAGTGCTTCCCTGATGAACAACTCATGGTAATTCACAAAGCACCCTGGTTTGTAGACATAGAAAACTTCAAAGCCACTGGGAGTTTGCCGTTGGAATTTAACAAGCATCAAAGGAAGAAATTGGTAAATGATGCCAAATACTTCATCTGGGACGAACCATACTTGTTCAAAAAATGTTCGGATGCCATACTAAGAAGATGCATATCAGAGGAAGAAGGAAGGGAAGTCTTATGGGACTGCCATGGCTCCACTTATGGAGGACATTTTGCAGGAGAAAGAACAGCAGCCAAGGTGTTGCAGTGTGGTTTTTATTGGCCTACTATCTTCAAAGATGCAAAGGAACTAGTGAAGCATTGCCATGAATGCCAGAAGGCGGGGAACCTGCCAAAAAGAAATGAGATGCCACAACAATTTATTCTGGAACTTGAATTGTTTGATGTATGGGGGATAGATTTCATGGGACCCTTTCCCACCTCATACTCAAATAATTACATTCTTGTGGCCGTAGACTATGTATCCAAATGGGTTGAAGCAATAGCAACTCCAACCAATGATAATAAGGTAGTCATGAACTTCCTCAGAAAACACATTTTTTGCCGCTTTGGGGTTCCAAGAGCAATCATCAGTGATGGAGGAAGCCACTTCTGCAACAAACCATTAGAGGCATTACTTCTAAAATATGGAGTCAAACATAAGGTAGCCACACCATACCATCCACAGACGAGTGGGCAAGCCGAAATATCTAATAGGGAACTCAAAAGAATCTTGGAAAAGACTGTGGGAGCTTCAAGGAAGGACTGGTCGATTAAGCTAGATGATGCTCTTTGGGCATATAGGACAGCTTTCAAAACACCAATTGGAATGTCTCCTTACCAACTAGTATATGGAAAAGCTTGCCATTTGCCACTGGAGTTAGAGCACAAAGCATTTTGGGCCTTGAAACTCTTGAACTTGGACAGCAAAGCTGCTGGAGAAAGAAGGATGTTGCAAATCCAAGAGTTGGAAGAATTCAGAGCTGAAGCTTATGAGAATGCCAAAATTTACAAAGAAAGAGCAAAGAAGAAGCATGACAGCAACATAGCCCCAAGAAAATTTGAAGAGGGACAAAAAGTATTGCTCTACAATTCTAGGCTAAAGCTATTTCTAGGGAAGCTAAAATCAAGGTGGTCTGGACCATTCCTTGTCACCAAGGTCTCCCAATATGGACAAGTAGAAATCATGGAAGAAAAGTCACAAAGAACCTTCACTGTGAATGGTCAAAGACTCAAACATTACTTGGGAGATATGGAGGAGAAGGACAAGGTTAAATATCACCTCAACTGAGGAAGACAACCGTCAAGCTAGTGACGTTAAAGAAGCGCTTGTTGGGAGGCAACCCAACCTGAGGTAACACTCTTTTGCTGTTTCTTTTATTTGTTTCAATAAAAAGGTGAAGTAGTTTCTGTGCATTGCAAAGAATTAAGTTTGGTGTTTCACACCAAACAATGAATTCGTGGATCAATAATTCAAAGGGGAATGTGTAACTCTAAGTTTGGTGTTCCACCATAAAGATCAACTGAACACAACAACCCTTGAATTATATGAAGGGAATAACCATTCTAAGCAATCACAGAAATGCTCAAAATCCTTAGCAGCCACTTCACTCCAAGGAGAATTCAAGAATTCAAAGAACAGAGGAGTAAGTAGGAGATTAAGTTTGGTGTTCACACACCAACTTAAGACTCAGACACTTGCCCATACATCATTGAGCTAACCACTCAAGTGCTTGAGAAGCAAGCAACTTCATCACTAATTGCAGGAAAGGAAACAAGGATCTTAGAAAGAACATGAAGTAACAACTGGGAGAAGAAGGAGAAATCAAATTGTTTCCTGGCAACAAGGAGAAAACAAGAAATTTCACAAGGTGGTGTTGTTCCTTGACTATCCTTTAAAAGGCAAACAAAAGCATGCTTGTTCTGGTTTAAACTGTAATTGTTGAATCTTTTTGGAATGAGAAGTTTTTAGTATGTTTGTTGATTTACTGCTTTAAATAAAGTGAATTGCCTAGATTGTTTGGATATAACTTCACCTACTTAAACAAATGCTTGCCATGCTTGTTCTGTTTCCAAAAATAAAAGAAAAGTGTGAACAAAGGTAACTTGGCTCATTTAGTGACAAATCAAGTAGAATTAAGTGGTGGTATGCATGCTTGATTGTTTAGTTAGCTCACTGGAA
>NC_029773.3:53934952-53935316 GCF_000817695.3 Arachis duranensis
AATGCTGTAACTGGCGTTTAACCTCCAGTTTGACCTCAAACTGGAGGTTAAACGTGTTCGATGGTCATTCTCCTCCAGGGTGTGTTTTTCATTTCCAAGTTTAACCTCCAGTTTGACCTCAAACTGGAGCTTAAACGTGTTATATGGAACAGCTTGACCATGCATTCTTCAAACATAAATAACTTGAGCTACAAAACTCCAAATGAGGTGATTCAAAATGCATTGGAAAGAAGACATCTAGAGCTTTCCAAGCATATATGGCATGCATGGTGGATACTAAAATTTGAGGGAGAAAACAGCCCCGTAATGTGCATAGAAGAGCATAGTACCAACATGCAATCAGGCCAGCTGACCTCTTCACCTT
>NC_029773.3:53936077-53943200 GCF_000817695.3 Arachis duranensis
TGTCTTGGGAAAGAAACTATCCATAATTGGAATCCTTCGGAACCTTGGGAAAGGAATGGAGGATTCATGCTAGAGAAGCTTTCTCACAGTGAATTGGATTGGGGTTTGGATGGATATTGTGACATGTAATCCTACCAAATTGTGGTTCATTCAACTGTGTGGTATAATCAGTGATCGAGCATCATCTCTTCTTATGAATATTTAAACCAAGGGATTGGGAATTTGTTTGTTTTTAGAGAGAATTGGTGAGCCAAGGAATTGGGATCCAATCATATAAGATTGCCAAGCAAGATTCAATGAATGCATTGGTTGAGGAAGAGATGAAAATGTTTTGATTCGGAGATTTCAATATCTCCTGACCCCAATGAACCCATCTCTCTGATCTATCCCTTTTCTATTTACCTTCTGCAATTTCAATTCATGCAATCACCCCCATCCCTTTTAATTTCAGCAATTTAACTTCTCGCACTTTAATTCTCGCAATTTAAGATTCAGTCATTTCAATTCCTTGCAATTTACATTTCCCGCCAATTTACTTTATGCAATTCACACCCAATTCTTGATTCCGCTCAACTAATCAAACTTCTAATTCGAATTGCTCATTCAACCAATCCTTGTGGGATTCGACCTCACTCTATTGTGAGTTTTTACTTGACGATAACCGGTGCACTTTCCGGAAGGAATTTTGCCGATCGTGCAATTTCCTAAATCGTAGCTATACCCAGTTATAGCGCATCAAGAAGCCTAAGTCTCAGCCCCAGCACACACCAAGTGGGCCCCAGAAGTGGATTTCTGCACCAATTATCTTAGTTTACTCATTTTCTGTAAACCTAGGTTACTAGTTTAGTATTTAAACAACTTTTAGAGACTTATTTTGTATCTCATGACATTTTTAGATCTAAAATTTGTATCTTTTGGCAGCATGAGTCTCTAAACCCCATTGTTGGGGGTGAGGAGCTCTGCAGCATCTCGATGAATTAATGCAATTATTTTTGTTTTCCATTCAAATACACTTGTTCCTATCTAAGATGTTCATTCGTGCTTCACTATGAAGAAGGTGATGATCCGTGACACTCATCATCTTCCTCAATCTATGAATGTGTGTCTGACAACCACCTCCGTTATACATCAGATTGAATGAGTATCTCTTAGATTCCTTAATCAGAATCTTCGTGGTATAAGCTAGAATTGATGGCGGCATTCAGGAGAATCCGGAAAGTCTAAACCTTGTCTGTGGTATTCCGAGTAGGATTCTGGGATTGGATGACTGTGACGAGCTTCAAACTCGTGAGTGTTGGGCATGATGACAAACGCAAAAGAATCAATGGATTCTATTCCGACATGATCGAGAACCAACAGCTGATTAGCCGTGCTGTGACAGAGTATTTGGACCATTTTCACTGAGAGGATGGGAAGTAGCCATTGACAACGGTGACACCCTACATAGAGCTTGCCATGGAAGGAACTTTGCACTTTTGAATGAGAGGAAACATTATGTTACAGGAATTCAGAAGACAAATCATCTCTAAAACTCCAACATATTCTCCATTATTGCACAACAAGTAATTATTTCACGCTCTTTTATTTTTTTAGTAATTCAAACTGATAATTATAATTGATCTCCTGACTAAGAATAATAAAATAACCATAGCTTGCTTCAAGCCAATAATCTCCGTAGGATTGACCCTTACTCACGTAAGGTATTACTTGGACGACCCAGTGCGCTTGCTGGTTAGTTGTGCGGATTGCAAAAGTGTGATTGCAATTTTGTGCACCAACTGGCTTTTGATAAAGTCAAGATTATTATATTCCTCACGGAGATACACGACAGAGAAACAATATCTGGGTTAGCTACTAGAAGTGTCGGGTTCTAGTACTTTAACTGACATGTGAGCTCCTAGCCAGTAGGACATGCATGCATCATATGTATTTATGTGAAATTGTTTGAGTGTGCATTGTTTTTGGTTTTCCTACATGTATATCTCTATTTAATTGCTAATTGCTGTCTATGTTATAACTGTTTTTTATTGTGTTTGCATCTTATTATTTGTGTTTGCTTCTGTTGAATATAATTACTGAAATCATTACCGAAATTCTGTGGTATTGTATTGAAAAGAGATAGGATGAGATGAATATGAGAGAAAATTGAGATTTGGATCATGGACATAGCGAAGTATGTAATGTGTTTACCCGGTTTTTTATTAGTATGATCCTAGGCTTGGATCTTAGTTGTTGGAGTTTAGGATTGCCTAGTGGATTCGTATGGTTTTACATCGTCTCTATTTGGAACTTGTTACTCTGCTGGGAACCTTTTGGTTCTCACCCATTTCAAGAATTTTCTATTTTAAGAAACAGGACGTGACGTACCTCGCTGAGTGTGTTGGATACTCCGAGAAGAGAATATCTCATTTTGGGAGTTATATTTTGTATTCTCCATTGTTGTAAATTAACTTGTATGCTTTTGTTGTATATATATATACTAGTATTTTTATCCGTGGTTACATTACGGGAATATAAATCTTTTCAAATTATGTCGGTTTATCGTGACATTATAGATTATAGCACAAAAGTTTTATAGAATCAAACTACTTTTATAAAAGAATCATAGGGGACAAAAGTCCTTGTCAGCTAAGAAGACCAGGATCTCCGTAGATAAAAAATCAAATAATAATATTTTTAGATATTATTTTCATGTGAAAGAGTTTGATTTATTAATAATAATTAATTTTAATATTCGTTATCTAAAATTTAAATCGATTTAACTTGTATACTTTTGATTAGGCTTTAAGTTTGTTGCACAAATAGAAATAATTAATTTTTATACTTGCTATTTAAAAATAATATTTTTTCTCTCTATGTATATAAAAATATAATTAGAGTATGAAATAAATTATATTGATAGTTATAAAATTAACTCAAAATTAATTTTTTTAAAACCATTAAATCTTGATTTTAACTTTTAATCATAATATTAGTATTCTGTCTAAATTATATTTAATAAATATTTAAAAGAAGAAAAATAAAAATATAGATTAGAAAGATAAACAACAAAAATTTAAAACTAAATAAAAATTAAAAAAATATGTATATAGTAATAATAATATTTTTTATTTGAATTATATTATTTTGTTAAATATATCTTTTGTAGAACAAAAAGATAGAAAAAAATAGACAATGAGAGAAAAGAGAAAGAAAGATAAAGATGAAGACTGAGAGAGGGAGTTTGTTAATTTTAAAAGAAAATATTTATTTTAATTATAATAAAAAGTATCTGATGACACATTTTGATTTGTCAAATTACTAATATAAAATATAAATTACAAATTATATATAGAGTGGAAACTGGAAAGAGTAGAGAGAAATAGAAAAAGGGAGAGAGATAGATGAGAGAATTTAAGAAGGGAGATTATTAATTTTGGAAGAAAATATTTTTTCTCAATTTAATAAGAGAATGTCATGTGACACATTTGGTTATTAAATTAGATAATAATATATAAATATATCAAAATTATATATAGAGTAAGAAGGGTAGAGAGAAATAGAAAAAGGGAGAGAGATAGATGAAAGAATTTAATTTTAGAAGAAAATATTTTCTCTCAAATTTAATAAGAGTGTCATGTGACACGTTTTGTTATTAAATTAGATAACAATATATAATATATTATATAATATAGCTATATTTTAATTTTAATTTTAATATTTTAATTTTAATTTTAATATAATTAAAAATGTCATATTGCATATTTTGATTGTCAAATTTATAATTATTCATTGATAATGATATATAAAAGAGATAAAGTGGTTGAAGGAATGATAGGGATAGATAAAGGAAGAGGGAGGAGGGGAGAACTCTTTAATTTTGGAAGGAAAGATTTGATTTCAATTGCAATGAGGGAATGACATGTGGCACATTTTGCTTGTAAAATTAGTAGGGATGAGGGAAGAACTCTTTAATTTTGGAGGGAACGATTTGATTTTAATTGTAATGAGAGAGTGACATGTGGCACATTTTGGTTGTAAAATTAGTGGGAATGAGGATAAAACTCTTTAATTTTGGAGGGTAAATTTAATTTCAATTGCAATGAGAAAGTGGCATATGACACATTTTGATTGTAAAATTAGATAAATTTAATTAGTATGAAGTTAGATGTGGCGGTAGTCTGCACACATATGCAGATGCAAAAAACTAAATATGAAAAGCACGTAATTGAAGAACTGGATAAAACTTTATTGAATGATTGAAAAAGAAGAAGAGCTGGAGAGCTTACAAGGGAACTCTCAGAGCTTCTCTCTCTAACTTCTCTTTATAATTGTGTAAACTGAAAGGGTACCTCACAATAAGAACGAGGCCTCCTTTTATAATTGAAAATTTTACTGTTTCTACAATACATGTTATGTTAACCAGTACTATTTCTACAGTACAAGTTGATACAATTTTGATTTTCATAAATTTTGAGATTAGAATCTAATCCTCTCCTAGGTTGATCCCAAAGCAATCGTCTTCGTTTTGATTATAATCATTTGAAGACTCTGCTAACAAAGTAGGATCTTCTTTGTGTGCTTTACCTTCTTTGATCATCTGCATGATTTGTTGGAGATGTTTTGCTAAAGTTTCTTTTGATTGGGCTCCTGCAAGGGCTGTAGCAATTGGGGCTTTCTGGTTGAGGAATATTGATTCTTCATGGTCAAATGGTTTGGTGAACTTGGGGTGTTCGTTGAACCATTTTCGAACTTTGTCCGGGTGAGCCATGGTTGCATTGAACTGAGGCCACCATTTGACATAGGCATTTCTTTGAAGCATTGATGGTGCCTTTGGGTGCTCTTGTTTGCCATACCTGTACTGTCATGAGAATACCCAGGCCAGTGAAAATGCAGAGAAAAATTGAAGATCTGTGGGAATGCTTGTTTCCTATTGGTCAAATTTTTTTGTGAAATTTTTGAACCCCTCATTGGCAGGTGGGGACAAGATCTCTGGTAAAGGGCCAAAGTAATCCCACCATTGGGTAAACCAGTTTGGGAAAAGATAATTAGTATTTTTTTGAAGTAAATGAGCTAAGAATGTCTATTCTGATTATTTTGTAACCAAAATACTCTTGTCCAGGCGTCCACATAATCCCAATAAGAATATCCTATTGGGTCAAAAGGTTGGGAAAATTTATTAGTATTGTTTGGATTTTTACCAAATTGAGTAGGGGTAAGTACTTTTAGGATTTGAATGGTTGAATGAGTTATGTTGGCGGTATCTTTGGGGTCTTTGTAGAGTTTTATCGAGACTGAATCTGAATACACTAGTATGAATTCATAAAACTGTCTGGTTTTGTTTATGGTTGTTGGTCTAAAATGGAATCCTGGTGGAAAGACTTTAGGGATTACCTTAAAAGGTGATTTTTCCCAGAACTCAGGTTCCATTAAGAGGACAGATAAGAACTTGTTTTTTGAAATGTATGTGGATTGTTGTTTTGGTTGGGTGTTTAGGGGCTGGGTTTGGATTGATTAGGGTAGTTTTGCTTGGGTAATTGTTTTACCTTTTGGGTCATTACAAATGGTTTTTTGAGCTGCCACTTGTGAGATAAGTTTGGTTAGCTCTATTTCATCCTCATCTGAGCTGTTGATGACAAGTCATCATATACCCATTTTTCAAGCTAATTTCACTTGTTTTATTAGTCTTTATGCACTTTCTTGCATCCTAAGTAAGTGATTTGGAGTGAAAATGCATAACTTCTTTAAATCAAACAACCACCATGAAATTAATGTTAACTCATAAGGTTTAAGCTAATTTTAATTGAATTTTAATTGATTTATAAGCCTTGTGAATTTAGTGATACTTGGAGTGGTTGTTTTGGTTTAATGTAGGTGAAGAAAAGAATAAAAGAGAAAAGCGTGGCCTAAGAAAGCGTGACTAAAGGAGAAGAAAACGTGGTCAAAGGAAGGAGAAGTGTGCCGCATGTAAAGAGGGGAGGCAAGCATTGCCCTCCACAAGGGCACACTGCCCTCTAGGAGGGCAACATAAGGGAACAAAGCATGAAAGGCAACTCTGCCCTGCCCACTACAAGGGCAGAGCACAAATCTGTGCCTTGGAATCAAGAGGAACAAAACCTTGCCCTGCCCTCCACAGGGCAGTATCGGGCTCACCAAGAAGAAAAAAAACAAAGGAAAATGCCTACAATACTTGCCACAAGAGTTGAACACGGGACCATGAGGAAGCAAGGAATTAAGCCTCACTTTGGTACCAAGAAAGCCAAGGAAAATGGGTAGCGTGTGTAGCATCCAAGTTTCGAACTTGGGACGTCAAAGTGAAAACACTGCCCTGCAAGGCAGCATTTTGTTGTGGCACAATTCTGGCGCACCAAGGCACCTTTCTGGCGCACCACGACATCATCTGGCAGCACCAGCAGCGCACCACAGCACAATTCTGGCGCACCAATTTTTTCTGCCCTGCCCTCCGCGAGGGCAGGGCAGCATCCTGCGCACCAGCCTGCACCACGCCCGCACCACGCACGCACCAAGCACCAAATCCTGCCCTGCCCTCAACAAGGGCAGGGCAGCCTCCTGGAAGCTATTATTTTTGGGCCAAAAATTGAATTAAAAATTCAATTTAATTCATTTCTTCACCAAATCAAAAGCCCATCCAAATCCCAAAATCCAAGAATAGAGAATGTATAAATAGGAGCTAGTTTGATGTAATTAGGACCTTTTACTTGACTTTTGAATTTTGCACTTTCTTTGAGCTTTGAATTTTATTTTTGCACTTTGGAACTTCTCTTGGTGTCTTCACTGAGATTTGAGAGAATTGGGGAGGAGAATTGATTTCTCTTCTTCCTCGTTCTTGCTTGGGCCTTCTTAATTTTCTTGTTTGAGTCTTGGGTGTTAAGAATTGAGGCAATTCTGTCTCAATCTCCACTCAAGAGCTCTTTAATTTCTCTTCTGCATAATTGAATTCATTTACATTCTCTTTACTGCTTCTTCTTCAATTTCTTGTCAATTGCTTTGAGAACTTGGATCTAGGAAGGCAATTGAGATCTAGGCTCTGCTACCTAGTCTCTGGAGTCCTGAGATCCCAATTTACTTTTGGTTCTTCTGTGAACCCTGCTGCACTTTAATTTCAATTTCTGTTTGAATTCTA
>NC_029773.3:53943248-53951992 GCF_000817695.3 Arachis duranensis
TTTAAGTTACTGCAATTTACATTTCTTGCACTTTAAGTTTCAGTCATTTAATTTCTTGTCCTTTAAGATTCAGTCTATTTTACTTTCCTGTCCTTAAATTTACTGCAATTCTCCCTTCTCCCTTTACATTCCAAGCAATTTAGCTTCTGTTAAATACAACCCACTCAACCAAAACTTAATTCGCTTGACTAAATCAACCACTAAACTAAAATTGCTCAATCCTTCAATCCCTGTGGGATCGACCTCACTCATGTGAGTTATTATTACTTGATGCGACCCGGTACACTTGCCGGTGAGTTTTGTGTTGGATCGTTTTCCACACATCAGCTGTCATATATATCCGCCCAGGATTTTTTATGGAGTTTTAAAAGGCCTGCATCCTGTAAGGCCAATAAGATTTGGATTGGCAGGGCATAATCTACCTTTGTTTGTTTTGTTGTTTGGCCACTTGGGGGTTGAGTAGATGACTCAACAATATTTTTTGTGATCTAAGTAGATGACTCAGTTGGCTCTTGGGTTATTGGGGTAGGTTGTTGGGTAGATGACCCAGTTGGGGTGTTTGACCCTAATTTTTTAGTTGGCCTTGGTAGGGCTAGGCGAACGCCTCTGCCTCATACAGAGGCTAATGTTGCCTTTTTAGGCATCTTGTCCTTGCTTGTCTCCCTGCAAATATTCACGTGTGAGAAAGTCAGGGAGAGAGTTTGAGTTACCCTTGATGTGCTCAATATCAAAATAAAAAACACTCAAGATGGCTTGCCATCTGGAAAAAATTTGTTTTGATGCAAGGTTTTTAACATCTTTTTGTAAAACTTCTTTAGCCGATTTACAATCAACTTGGACTAAAAATTTTTGATTGAGTAAATCAGACAGAAATTTTGGGATACACAAAATTATGGCTAAAATTTCTTTTTTGATGGTGGAATAGATTTGCTGAGTACTATTCCAATGCTTTGATGTGAATGCAATGATACATTCTTTGTTATGCAATTTTTGTTTTAAGATACCACCATATCCTAGATTAGATGCATTAGTTTCAATGATTTTAAATGCATGAGGAACAGGTAGGTATAGACAAGAAAAATTTTGAACTTTGGTTTTAAGAAATCTGATGATCTCAGAATGTTTGTCCGTCAAAGGTGGAGGATTTTTCTTAAGCCTATCATGAAGAGGCTTAATAAGGTTGTTAAGATTTGGGATGAAATCTGAGACATAATTAAGACATTCTAGAAACCTCTGGAGTTGAGGTTTGTCAAGGATATAGTCTGGAAACTTTTTTGCAAATAAAATTGATTGTTCGATTGGGGTTATAGTTCCTTGGGAAATCATATGACTATGAAAACGAATTTTTGTTTGGAAAAGGACAATTTTTTATTTAGAAAGAGCAAGTCCATTTTTCTGGATGATGTACATAAATGTTTTAACATGTTTGAAATGTTCATCTAAAGTTTGAGAAAAGATTAAGACATCATCTATGTAAACGATTGCAAAGTTTGAATATTGGTTAAAAATATCGTTCATTATCTTTTGAAATTCAGATGTGGCATTCTTCAAACCAAACAGCATTACATTCCATTCATATTGACCGAATGGGATTATAAATGCTGTTTTGTATCTGTCATATTCTTTAATCTGGATTTGCCAAAAACTGGATTTCATATCAAATTTTGAAAAGATATTTGCTGAGTTTAACCTATTGAGCAGATCTTTTTTGTTTGGGATAGGATAATGAATCTACTGTAAAGCTTGAATCAAAGGTTTGTAATTGATGACAAGCCTGGGGGTTCCTCGTTCTATCTCAGCTTGCTTATTGACATAAAAAGCTGAGCAAGACCAAGGACTCTTGCTAGAAAGAATTAATCATTTATCCAAAAGATCTTTAATTTCTTTTTGACAATGCTGCAAAAGCTACTCATTCATTTGAATAGGGCGGGCTTTTGTAAGGATTTTTTATTCTTTGAAACTTTTTTCATAGGGAAGATCAACAATGTGTTCTTTCCTTTTCCAGAAGGCATGAGGCAAATCAGAACAGATAGACTCTTCAATTTGAATTGAAAGATTTTTTATTTTATCTTGAATCTTTAGTTGAGAAAGTTGTGATTCAAGGGTTTTAAAAGAGATTTTTTCTTTCAAAAAATAAATCTGTTTGGTTTTGGATTCAATTAGGTTTAAAGCTTTCTGGGTTGGTGAGTCTAGGAATTCAAAGAAAGTTACCTGTCCTCCCACAAAAGAGGTAAGTCTAGAAAAATCTGCTAGGTATGGAAACAAAAAGATTATAAAAGGTGTCCCCAAGACTACATCGTTTTTGATATCTTTTGCTATGATAAAATTAGTTGGAATCCTAAGATTACCTTTTTCTACAAAAGCATTGGTTAATTTGAAATTGATTTTTAGTCTTTCACCCGTTATCGAGCTAAGACGTTCAGTAGTTTTTTCAAAATACTTTGTGGGGATTAGACCTTCTTTAATACAATTTGAATATGCACCTGAGTCAAAAAGTGCGATGGTTTCGAGAACAAAATCTTTAACGACAATTCGGATATTAACACGATGTTTCATAAAAGAGAACATATTTATTATTCTCAAGATTTCTTTTCCATTGTTGTCGTTAGAAATTTCATTTTCCTGTTTTTCAGAAAACTCAGGTTGTTTTTTAAGAGAGTCAAGTTCTTCATCATCAGACTCTTCATCTTGCATTAATTGCGAGAGAATAAGTTGATGATCTTCTTGATTTCTTTTTATTCCTTGGATTTCCTTCTTAAGGTTGTTAACCTCAGTCTGGAGATCCTGAATGGTTATGGGGCGAACAACTTATTTTTCTAATTTCTTGAAAATGGGTTTGACATCATACTTATTACTAAGGACAAGGTTTTTGGGATTCTTTTCCTTTTGTAAAGATTTTTTTAATTTCAAATAAAAGAAAGTCTTTCTTTTGTTCTGGATCACCGATAGCCTCTATAGCATCAAATAAGAGATCGTGATCTTTGGATAAAACATTAATTTGCTTGTCGTCAGAATCTGAGGATGATCCAATATCATCAACTTAGATATTATTGATATCATCTGAGGATTCTGGTCCAGAATCATCATTTGAACTTTCGATTAAAAGATTGTTAATCTGTTCCTCAATCTGGGGATCAAGATTCAGATTATTAATCTTTTCTATTAACCTACAATATTTGCTAATATGCCTTGGTTTTTTACATGTATAGCAAATAATGGGGTTTTTCTGGGGATACTTTTGGAAGTTCGTTTGAAAATTTTTCTCATTCTTAGGGTTTTGAAAACCTTTTCTAGATCTCCTGAAATTCTTTTTAGGATTAGGTTTAAAAACTCTTCGATTGGATGGTCTTTTAGATTTTCTTGGATGGCAAGCAGGAAGACCAAATTGTTCACAGAAAGTTCCTAGATCAATATGATTTTGTGTTTTCTCACGAGCAAGTTGTCGTTGGATTTTATCATCTTGACAAATCTTTAAAGCAACTTTTTGGATGAAAGAAATAAGTTGGCTGTAACTTAACTCGTCATAGGGTATTATCCCGTCTGGAGTTAAGCTACGAATTTTGTCCCTTACTTTATCTCCCAGGGATTTGGAAAGTCCGGCTAGGAATTTTTCCTTCCAAAAAGGCCGCTGACTGTCTTCTCTGGTATAGACCCTAGTAAGAAAGGTGTCCTTATACTATCTAAATTCAGACAAAGTTTTGCATCTGAGATTGGAAAGTAATTTAGCAGAACGATCTTTCCAAAGAGATGGGTCACCTATGAAGTGGCTTGCTATGGTAAAGATTAAAGTGTTAATGGCATCTGGGATAGGTTCCCCATCATCTCCAATGATGGGTTCGTTTTGATCATTAACCTTTATGACAGAAAAGATTGATTGTTTTTGGACATCAGAAAGGTAGTTATCCCACCAACTTTTGAGTTGGCCAGAAAATCTAGAAACAATAACATTGGCTATTGCTTCCTTGGAGCTTTCATGAGCTGCCTGATAGGCTGTACCTACCATGGTCATATGTTAAAGCATACTCATGATGTTTTATTCAGTTTTGCCATCTATATTTCATTCGTAGACATTATTGGCATTGAAGCTGACAAAACCTAGTTCTCTTTCCTCAAGAGCTAGATTCGGTGCAGATACACGATTATAACCATACGCAGAGGGTTTGGTTAGACCCTTCCACTTGGTTATAGAATTGGTCATAATTGGGCTGACTTTAAGAGATGATTTGCCAGAATTATCACTTTGATCCGAGGAAGATTCATTGGAATCTTGGCCAAGGACATTAATGGCTTTAGATGAGTGAGTTTGAATACGAGATGTAAATTCACCAGAGTTTGTAGGAGTTTCAGGGACAGTAGTAAGACGATTTAAAAGTTGGTCAATCTTTTGCATGACTTCTGAATCACCAGATTCTTATTTTAAAATAGAGGTTTTAAGACTTTATTTAGCCTTGCTACTCATTTTGAAAGGTTTGAAAAGGGGTTTTTCAATAGTCTTAGAAATAGAGGTTTCAGAGATATTTTTCGGAGACAAAAGAGATCCTGAAGATGAAAGGTTGTCACCCAAACATTATAAAAACCTGTTAGTGTAATTTGATTGTTCAATAAGATTTTTAATATCTTTTGGGGCGACAGCTTCATCTATATTTTTGGTTTTGAATGGAGAGGCCATAACTAGGTTATGCCATTCCGTATTTAAAATAACAAAAGATCCTTTTGGAGGAAACTCAGATCTGATTAAATTTTCATCTTTAACTTTTCAAGTTGAAATAACATTTGCTGATGGCGAAATCTTTTTGTTTTTAAAAGGATAATCAATATTATGTTTGATGGAATAAGCATGAAAGCATTCAAAGAAAGGAATATGCATTTTAACATCATTGAAAAAATTATAGTACTTTTCTTTGAATGACAAAATTTGAGCAGCTGTATACGTACATAAATACCATTCTCTATGGAGATCATACTCCTTAAAGTAAAGGTTTTTCCGTAAAGCTTCTTTATTTATAACAAATTCTGTGCTACTCATGGGCATCATTCATAGAAGAGTATGTTGGAGATTGAATAGAAGATTGTAATTCAACATCATCATCGGTTTGATAAAATGGTTGAGAAATGTTTGAATTATTTTGTAATCCCGAAATATTAATGGGTCTAGAATTTTTTGAAAACTGAGATTAAGAAGTCATAGAAAAAGATCTTCTTGCTGAAGCAAAATCATTAGATGTTCCTGCTTCAGATTTGGAGGAAAAAGAGTTTCGTCTGTCAAAGAAAATCTATACTCTCCCTGACTCGTCCTGTTTTATTTCTCGTAAGAGAGGTGCTTGTCGAGGTTGTTTTAGAATGACTCAATCAATTGACCATGACTGAGGGAGGTCAATTTCATCCCACTTTATGAGCCTCGGGACTGTGACGTTGGCCATTGTCATGTCTGTGACAAACAAAGTGGTCTCACGATCACTGAATTTAAGAAGGACTTTAGAATTACAAGTGTTCATGACCTTGTATTGAATTCGATAGATCAAGGCGGCTGGGATAGATCCTTCCTTTATGTTAAAACCATGAATTCAGATGTTTAGGAAAAGAGAGTCAAGGATGTTGATGTCTAACAAACTGACTGTTTTGTTTGGAAAGCAGTTAAAATAAACCGGACCGTGTCCTAGACTCGTTTTAACTATTCCGATTAAGAAGTCTTAGAAATCATTGTGCCTAATATCTCTAAGACATATAAGGATGGAAGCATTGAGACCTTCTCTGATGAGGGGTTTGACAGCAACTTGGACACACCCTATATGAAGATATTTGTAGTGACGGGCATGTTCTCTAACAGATTGTTTGGTTAAAAGATGGAATTCCTCACCGGAGTCTGGTCCTAGAGGAATATTGTTTTTAACGGTTTTGATAATATAGTCAGATTTTCTTTTGTTGTCATCTGGGATGTATAATTCATCATGGGGGATCTTGTGTATTTCCCAATTATCTATAGCTTGATTGATATCTTTGAAGTAAACTTCTTCTTCGAAGATATTGTGTTTGGGAGAAAGTTCCTCAGGCCGAGTTACTTCCTCAATAAGGGGATTGGAGGGAGAATTGGGTAAAGAAGTGGAGGAAGAAGACGAAGAAAATCCCCTAATGGAGAGACGTCTGGAGAGAGAACGGAAGAGGTTAGACATATTAAACAGAAATCTGATATAATTGCCCTCCTTTGGTTCAAACAAAATATGTATATTATCACCAAACTATCACTTAAATTTTTTAATCTGGAGGTTATAACTCTTTTTTTTATATAATAAACCCTTAAATCCATAGCCACCAGGAATTCTTATGTTCATATCTTATCACCTTCAAGGACATCGTCAAATTAGCCTTACTGCCCAATCTTAAGGGTTTTACTGCTACAGCCCTTTTAAGTGATAATATTAAACAGCCTGTACTTCCAGATTTAAAGCATTATTTCAAAGTTCCTCGGTAAACTATCCTTCGAATATACATACATACTTTTTCTTTTAGATATCGTAATGCTTCACCACCTCTTATTTACGACTATAGCATAAAACTTTATATGGTAGGGTGTTACATGTATTGATAAACTGGATCTGTTTGGATATGTTGTTGAACAAAAATAGAAAGATTGAAAACATCAATTTTCAGCAAAATGTGCATTGAAAACATGGGTAGAATGAAATAAAAAAATTGAAAATACCAGGGAATAAAAGGTTTAAAAAACTCAAGAATGAAGGAGGGGAGGACGCATCAGCACGTCTGTAAGTAAGGGTGGAAACAGGCCAGAGCAGGTCAGGCTTTGCTCTTAACTGGCCTACCTTGTTATGTAGTTAATTTGCCTGAGCCTGGCCTGCAGCCTGCTATAGGCTTTTTTTAAAGTACTAAGTCTGGCCTGTTGTTCAGCCTAGCCTGGCCTAAAGTCTATTAAAAGGCCTAATAATTTTTTTACAAAAATAAATATATTATTTTAAAAAATCATGTTTTAATAAAAATATTTATATATAATATGTCATATTTAATATTTATAAGAATTTTAAAACTTTTAAAGTATTTAAAATATACAAAAGTATTTATAATAAAATATAATAAAATTAAAATATTTCATAATTTTATTAATAATAAAAAATATTATTATATATTTAATTATGTGTTAACAGGCTCAAGCAGGTCTGACAGGCCAATAAGGCTAATTAGTGAGCCTAACCTAACCTATTAACGTATTAAGGCTTTTTTAAGAGATTGAGCCTGTACCTATTTTATAACAAGTTAGGCCAGGCTAAACAGGTCAGGCTGCAGTCCCTGGTAGGCCGTTTGGCCTTTTTCCAACTCTAGCAATATTTTTATAATGTGGTAAAAACAAGGTTGCAACAGAACATATTTATTGTAATTTATATGTATGTGATCTTTTAATTGTAAATATTTTAGAAAATTTTAGGCTTTTTATTTAAATAAAATAATTGGCTTCCTATATTACCTGATTCCCCTAAATGGTTTTTGTGAACGTGAATACCCTAAACCATATAATATATAAATCGTCCTAGGCTCGTGTGTTTTAATCAATATATAAATCATTATACCCTGGGACGATTTATACATGAATTGCATAGCTGAAGAAGGCATAAATCGTCCCAGCCCACTGTGTATTAAAACTAACACGTAAATCGTCCTACTCTAAGATGGTTTATGCATTTTAACCTAAAACACTCTACCCTGGCACGATTTACGTGTTGCTTCCTAACCCTCAATCCCCTAGCATGATTTACGTGCAAATCCAAGCCCCACAATACCCTAGCACGATTTACATGGAACTTTTTATCCCTCAATACCCCAGAACGAGTTATGTGTTACTAGAACAAGGCACGTTAGTCTGGGACGATTTACGTGTATAAATACAATACCCGATACTGTGAAACGATTTATGTGCTGGAAGAGGCTATAAATACAGGAGGACAATCTGTGTCGAGCCATATTTCAGCTGAGGGTTGCAAGAAGATGGCTGAGAGTGTGTTTTTTGTTAGTTCATCATCGGGGAAAGATCGATGAAAACACAAGTGAGGGTGTGGATTTTAGTAGCAAAAAATATTGTCTACTTTCATGAACCATGTACAACGGTCTCATATTTTGGGCAACACATATAACAACATCATACACTACTCATAGCAATAACATGATAACAAAATAGCTACCAATATTTCAACACAGTCCATAAATATCACAATCGTACTCGATAACAGAAAATGACGACGTAACAGTACTAGACAATAACATAACAATAACGATCTGGCAACGGTACTGAATAAGAACATAACAATAACGAAAGTCAATAGTACTAGATGATACCATAGCAATAACATAGCAATAACCCACTATCTAACACATATGTGACCCGGTGCCACACTTGGCTGGCCTGATAACGTGCTTCCTCCTCTGAGTGACCGGTACATATGTCTCTGGTGGCTGGACCTCCATCCCAGGGGCAATGTCGGGCTGGTCAGCCAGCTGTGTGTGTGTCTGACCCTGGACAGCAGATGCTGGAGTACCACCCATGGCAAACTTTCCTCCCTGATAAGTAGTCGGCGATTCATTCAGATCAACGTTAAGATCCACTACCCCTCCCTCAAACTGAGGCCTATAATCACCATCTGTGCTGGCAAACTCCTGTATCTCAGCAAAAAAATCACTCCCCGCACCAAATAACTGCTCCATCTGATTCAGACTGCAGAAGTCAGAGAACAGTGTCGACG
>NC_029773.3:53952061-53956793 GCF_000817695.3 Arachis duranensis
TCCACCTACCCCACCCCCTCGACCAGACCATCCACCACCACCCTAACCCCACCCGGATCCATATCTGCCATGTCCCCAGCTAGCTCGATGACTCTGACTCCCCCCATGGTCCTCATTGCCACCCTAGGTCTCATCCAACTCCAAGGCATCGTCGCCCCTCTGGCCCATAGACTGGTTATATCGCATGCCTTCCCACTCACGCGTAGCCCTCCGACGGTTGTCCGGGAAGTTTGGTCCCTGCTGTCTAGCACGGACAACGATCTGACCCCGAATTGGAGCATCTGCAGGGATCCCGGCCTGGCGAGGGTCAACTAAATCCCGATCATGCGATAGAAATCTACAGGCTACCCTGTACCAGCAATCAAGATACTCAACCGAAGGTCGTGGATCTGGTACCAGCTGAAATGTAAACACGCTTTGATGCATCTGATCCCAATACTTATGCCATGTGGCAAAGACCTCAGGAAACCAGCGGGTAGGTCCTCGACCATCCTTCGATAACAGAAAATCAATGTTGATGGCTGGTTTAAGTACATGCTAAACTCCTCCAAGCTGGGATAGGACTCGGTCAACCTGGTGCCACTCGATGGAGGAAAAGTAAATCAACGTAGTTGTCAACTTTCATAAATGTGTGTGCTCAGGTTTGAGGATACCAGGATGGACAACTTGAATAACCTCTAGTGCCGAGTATGGCATTCAAATAAACTGCAACGTGTAAGATCGTAATGTCAAAGTTCGTATGTGATAAATACACCTAAACAAGGAAAATGTGAAACATGAACAAAAATCATGAAAGGTTATACTTACATCATCCACCCTCAACCTGTCCAATCTGTGTTGGGTAGCAACGACCCTAAGACCCTTCTCATCTGATGATGGCATGTATCTACCCCACCTGCAAGAATAAAAAATGGCGCTATTATACATACGGTAACAGTGATTCAGGCATTAACAATAAAAAAATTACGTTGGCAGTTAAAGTATATGAAGCTAAATAATAAGCATTATTCTCACCTTGATGCAAGCGGCCAGAGAATGACATCAAAGAACCTCCAGAATATCCAGGACTGCAACAATGCTAGTGGCCCAGCTAAGTTTTTTACATTCCGATTGGCAACTCTGCAGAGACACATATATAACCAAGACAACGTGGCCGAACCCCAGCTATACTTCCCGAGTCCGTCGAAATCCTCAACATACGGGAGCCACCGTAAGTGAACTCTGGCACCAGACTTGTCGCCAAAAAGCATCATGGACAACAACATCATGATGTAACCATGCGCATAGACCTGTACCGTCGGCTCTGTAGCATCAGTTGGCATGACTCTGAACCTGTTTTGAAACCAGCCATACAATACGGTGAACTCATCGATACAGTCCTCAGGAGGAAGTTCACCGAACAACTCTTCAAACCACTGCCACGCAGGCTTTCCACCCTCCATCAACTACTCAAAGTAACTGAGACAACCACTAACTGGAAATCCATCAACAGGGAGGCCGAACTGATATGCCACATCATGTAAAATAACAGTGCACTCCCCAAATGGCATGTAGAAAGTGTGAGTCTCTGGATGCCAACACTCAGCAAAGGCGCTAATCAATGGCTCATCCAGCTCAAACCAATAAGTATTCAGCCTAGCAACATGCAGCAATCCGATGCTATCTAGGTAAGGCATAATATGCTCATGCAATATCATCTTTTGTTGCCTACGGATGGTCCGTACACACCGGGTTGGCTGATAACAGAATAACAACAGTCACAACTCAACATCGCACAACAACCAAAGACATGCATCAGAAATCAATCTCATCCCTAAACTGAACAAGAACCATACCAATCCTAAGCATGTTAAGCTTAAGGTTTTACAAATTTCTAACACAACAAGCTTTTTTTTTCAAAATAATCACATTATTATAACTAAACACATCAACGTCATTGACTATATGAGCTGTAAAACAAATTAATCACTAACCTCTTCGTCGATAAAACTTGCCACATGCGCGATGCCGTTCAGTCGATATATGTCACCTTCGTTCCTCACCATCTTGCACCGCCCCTCAACGCCACCAAACCAGCCTTCAACCGCCGCTAACCTAACTTTCCACCGCCGCGATTATCACCTCAATCCTCCGCCGTGGGCCACCTTCAACGCTATGCACCAGAGGACAACCCTTCCGCCACCTAACCAGCCCTCCACCGCCACCGACTTTCCACCACTAAACCCTTCCTTCAACTTCCGGCCATGGTTCTCCTCCCTTCCACTAAACTCCTCGCCGCTAATGGAGTCTTACAAAAGAGACATTACTCATGAGAAGGTAAGTAGGGTTAGGGCTAATGCATGAATCGTCCTAGGCTGTTGAGGGGTGTATATATGCACGTAAATCGTGCTGGGTTGGTAGGGGTTAGGGTTGCACGTAAATCGTGCTAGGGTATTGTGAGGCTTGGATTTGCACGTAAATCGTGCTAGGGGGTTAAGGGTTAGGAAGCAGCACGTAAATCGTGCCAGGGTAGAGTGTTTTAGGTTAAAATGCATTAACCATCTTAGCATAGGACGATTTACGTGTTAGTTTTAATATACAGTGGGTTGGAACGATTTATGCCTTCTTCGGATATGCAATTCATGCATATATAAATCGTCCCAGGGTACAATGATTTATATATTGATTAAAACATACGAGTCTAGGACGATTTATATGTTATATAGTTTAGGGTATTCACGTTTACGAAAACCATTTAGGGGAATCAGATAATATAGGAAGCCGCATATTTTATTTAAATAAAAAATCCAAAATTTTATTTAATTTCGTTATGCTTTGTGTGTCTAATTAACTACTTTTATGGTTCTTGTTTCTAGTTACAATTAGTGACAAATTGCATGTTTCTTGCCCATAATTTGAAGGCTTTTGAATATTTAATCATTACTTAGTATCTTGATGTGTATGTTAGTGTTTTAAGATGAAATGGGGATGAGTGAAGACAAGGAGCACGGCCTAGAAGCAAAAGTGATCACAAAATAAAAGAGGCAGGCGTCAGCAGGATTGTGCACGTAGATGCTCGCTTATGTAGCATAATGTTGTGGACGTGGATGCTTGCGTACACTGCATTGTCATCAAGTGTCTTATTTAAGTGATCAGTTACTTGTGTTTTGGGTCTAAAATATTTTTATTGCATCAGAAATCTATTTATATCATATAAAAGTTGATATCAAGATTATTCTATATTCAAATAATGACAGATAGATAGAATCTAATTTTTGTCATGTAAGCATATTATTGTAGATGTCATTCTTTGAGAAAATTAAATATATCTCGTCTTTCAACTCGAATGTTAATTTTTGTAATGGTTCCACCACAATTAACAAGGTGGCCCATACAACAAAAATATCATTTTAATACTGTCAAATGTCCTCTTAATTATTCAATTCTTATTTTGTAACAATTCTCACACTAATTAATAAGGTATTTATGCAACTAAAATTCTCCTCTTAATAATGTTAAAGGTCTTCTTAATTATTCAATTCATATTTTATAAATCACAATTTACATGAATATATACATTAGAAACAATCTTTGGGGTCTAAAATATTAATGATGATAAATATCAAAAAATATTGGTATCTCTTAATAGATGAGTTATGAGATCAATAATATAAAATATTGTATGTGCTGCAGTGCTGAATCTTAAATTGTAACTTAAAACATTTTCAAATTTTCTAAAAGACACATGAAGTAAGTTAGTTGTTCATTTATTTTTAAAATTATATTTTAAAAAAAATAATTTATGGGAATGGGTGTGCTATAGTTGACAAACATCGAGTTACTATTTATATAGTTTGTTTTGTAAATAAAAAAAAAAAGAAAAAATATACTATTGACAACTCCTAACTTTAGACTCTCAACCAATTTTATGCGTAATAACTCAATATTTTTTTTGGCATTCACTTAAATAATTTTACAACACACAAAATAACTATAGTAATATTGGATTATAATTTTTATTCAGTCTTTATGATAAATGATAGTCAAAATTTAGGGTAGTAAACGGGCCTAAATTCGTTGGGCCGGATTACGTAACCCGCCAAAAAAAGGCGGGTCGGGATAGAAAAGAGAGACCGCCAAATAGCAAAAGTACGCTTAACCCGCAGCGCTTGAACCACTGGCTTTGGCGGGGCAAGGCGGACTTCTCCGTCGAGTTTAGTATTTTTTTAGTGAGGGGGTATTTTTACAATTTTTTGGTCAAAATCTAACTTCCACCAACCTAACTTACAAGAGTATGAAGATAAAAATTGAGTAGTTTGGATTATGTTTATGTTACTTTGGAAACAATATTTATAATTATGTTTTAAATTCTATTTATTTTGCTTTGGAGAGAATATTTATACTTATGTTTTGGATGAAAACTTGGTTTATAATTATGTTTATTAGATATTTATAATTACAAAAAATTTTAATATTTATGAATATAAAATCTAATTTTAATCAAAATAAGGGAATAAAAAAATGCCATATAAAATTACTGTAAAAAAATACTTAAAAAATTAATTCATATTTATAAGATCATTAAAAGTAGTAATCGCTAGGTTAAAAATCCAACTTTTGAATTGATTCAAGTACATTCAATGTTATTTTATTTTAATATTTATATTTTAATTTTATTTAATAAAAAATGCAATATATTTGCATCTATCAAAATAGTTGATAATATAAATAGATGAAGCTGTAATTTTTGAAA
>NC_029773.3:53956919-53957232 GCF_000817695.3 Arachis duranensis
ATAATATGTTATAAATTTAATTAAACTTTTCATGATTTTTAAAAACTATTTTTTATTAAATTTTTTTATTCATATTTATAATTACATATTTAACATTATTTTTATAAAATTTATTAGAATAAAGTACTATTTTTATTCTCAATATTTGAGCTAAATCCTAATTTAGTATCTAATATTTCAAAGGGAAAAAGACAAATAGGTCCCTGACTTTTCAAACTTTTGACAAATACAACCCTGACAAAATTTAAATACAAAAAAGTCCCTGACTTTAACAAACGGAGGACAATTTAGTCCTTCCGTCTATTTGCCTCTC
>NC_029773.3:53957337-53961172 GCF_000817695.3 Arachis duranensis
AAAAATTAGACTTTTTCATATAAAAATAATAACTAAAAATCTTATTATTTAATTTTTTATCTGCAGATATCTTGGTCTTCTTAGTCAGAAACTTTTGTCAACTTACGATTTTTTTTAAAAGTAGTTTGATTTTATAAATCTTTTGTGTCATGCATAATCTATACTGTTAGAACAAAGTGAACTATAATTTAAAAAAAAATATTCTCGTAATGTTATTATGCATAAAAATACTAGTTCTAATATAATACACAAATGCACTAATGCTAACTTAATACATGAATGATGCACAAATGAACTAATGCTAACTTGATGCATAAATGAACTGATACTAACTAATGCCACTGGTATGATGAAAACTGAACTAATGCAATTTAACAAATTCTAATATAATACACAAATGTACTAAAACTAAACTAATGCAATTTAAGAAAAAGAGTAGAAACATAACAAGCCCAATTTCTACAATTTTAATACAAATAATTTAAATTGTAGAATAAAACAAGTTAATTAGATTTCAAAATATAAGCATAATTTTATCATAAATTATTTTTAATATGGAAAGAAAATTGGTATTTTTGTTGAATATTGACATTTGAAATGTATTATAGTATTGTGAAAATTATTCAACACGCCCCCACGTGTTGGCTAAGATGCTGCCACGTGTTCAACACGCCCCCCACGTGTTGGCCAGAATGATGCCACGCGTGTTCACCACGCCCCTCACGTGTTGACTTTCCACAAAAGAAATCCACCCATCTATAATTACACCACATTCTCCCATTTTCAACAAAAACACCAATATTTTTTCCATACAAAAAAAAATTAGCCTAATTTTATAAACTAAATTCTCATAATAGAAGCATAATAGAAGTATAATGAAAAAAAAAATTTCAAGGACCTATTTGTCCTTCGAACTTTATTTGTAAAATGGCGTCAAGGACTTATTTGTCCTTCGAACTTTTTTCCCCTTCCAACGTGGCACCGTAACGGACATCTGTACACCGTTTTAGCCACGTCAGCCAGTTCCGTTAGGTGTATGAGAGGCAAATAGACGGAAGGACTAAATTGTCCTCCGTTTGTTAAAGTCAGGGACTTTTTTGTATTTAAATTTTGTCAGGGATGTATTTGTCAAAAGTTTGAAAAATCAGGGACCTATCTGTCTTTTTCATACTCTATTTCAGTTTTAAAAAATTTTAAACATGTTCAATGTTGTCTCACAGTTAAATTTGATACAAACGATTAATATATTTAAAAACTAATATAATATTTGACTTGAATATGAAAATAAAATCAACTCATCAATTATCAGTAATAAAACAATTTTTTATTAATTATTTGAGTCAAATTTAGTAATAGAATAACATTAAATTCATTTAAAATATTTTGAGACTGAAATAAAACGTTTAAAATATTAGAGACTAAATTAAAATTTGATATTAACATTAAAGAGTAAAATCGTACTTTACCCTATTTAATAATTGCTTATATTATTTATTTGAGTTGCATGTGCAGGACTAGTTCAGATAAAAAGAGGAGAATTCAAGGGAGCAAATTAGAGAAAACTTATGTTTATTTTAGTTTATGTTTTAAGTTAGTTTTTTAAAAAGAGAAATTAAATTATCTCCTCTCTCTAGAATTATGATTAGATTTAGAATTTTATCCAAGATTAATTTGATTTTACTTCAATTTCTTTAGTTGAGCTTCAAGAATTAAGCTCTAAATTGTCATTTTCTCCAATTTACTTTTGATTTGCATTTGGTTTCCAAAGTTCTTCCCTTTTTCATGTTATGAATTTATGTTAAATCTTTGATTTGAGTTTAACAATGTTGTCTTTGGGATATTTTGAATTTAAGTTTCTTGATGTTGATTTTACGTTAGTTGCGAATTTGGTTATCTTAGCTTTATATTTTTAATTACAAGTTTATGTTTAGTGATGTCTTCTACATATTTGATGAAATGTCTAGTTTAGAATTGAAGTAAATTGCTTAGCTTAAGAATATGACATAGGCTAGTCTTGAGCTACATATTTAAACTTAATTATTTGCAATTAAAGTAGTTGAAAAAATGACATAACCTTAACCTGTAAACTTATATCATGTAAATTTACTTTAGCGGAAGCATTAACTAGAATCTTAAAAGTTGTGATTTTCATACCTGGATTGGTTGTCATAGTAAGTTTTAGTTACGGTAGAATTGAAATTTAAGATTGGTTTCTCTCCCTTTCCTTTCTTGCAGATGTTCATTAGGATGGCAGTTTTTCAGTATTTTCAGTGAGTGAAAATTATAAAGACATCATGTATAGAGGCAGAGAGAGGACCACCTTTTATGTCTTTAAATTTAATGCGTCCATCAAACATTAGAATTAACGGATGAGATTAAATCATTAATAATTTATGAATAATTACAATTAGGCCACAATAGAAATTTAAATTACAATAAACTTCCAACATAACATACTTTCTATTTTATTATAGTTAATTGGTTAAGACTTAGTCAAGAAATTTTAGTAAACTTTCATTGTCAATGTAGGTTAACCTACTAGGACATCTTGACTATAATTATATATATGTTTGACTAGATTGAGTGAACTACATTAGCATGAGCCAATCAACTCGCCAGATCATTTTACTTTGTTATTTACTCTTAATTTGTGCATTCACTTTCAAAAACTCTTAATTTTCATAATCAATCTATGCTCCTTACTTTAGAGACGACTCGATTTGTAAAACTCTTCGTTTATACTTTTTTAGAAAGTTTAAAGAATCTTTGCTCCTTCTATATTTAATTGTGAGAACCAGAGAAAGAGGAGAGAGAGAGACGTGCAAGAGTTAGCACTTAGCTGCATTAGACAAAACATATACATATATATTACTTACACATTCCTTTAAATTGACACCACCAATCCTACCCTTAGAAGGGACTCCTAATCGGATCGATTCTAACAAAAGACAAACAGATACAAACCCTAATTCCTCTCTATTGAATCACCGAATGAAAATGCAGCCCAATAGTCATGTGCTGGGAGAATCGCTCTAATTACTAGATCCAACAGGGATAGTCCTAACGATCTTCGTCCAGTGTCTGTTTGGGAAAATGGAACCATGCATCATGTAAGACCCAAGACTTTTGAAAAGTCCTACTTTAAACTAATCTCAAATCATATATTTATTCACAGTTTTATTTTTGGAAAATCATTTTATTAAGAATAATTTAAGGTAATTTTGATTTATTGGATTTGAAATAAATTAAGGTTTTTATCCAAACTCTATACTCTTGGATTATTTTTCTATTTGTAATTTAAAGTTTTAAATATTAAAAAATAATGAGGTTTGGCTATTTAAATCAGAATTTCATTTAATTTTATAATTATTGAATTATTTTCTATATTTAAATTATAAAGTTGGTAGTTATGAAATAATAATAATTTTATATGATTTGGAGTAAATAAGTAATACTTTTATATATTAATACTGCTGTTTTGGAAAATAAAAGATTTAATTATATTATTTCTAATTATTTGATTTGGACATTTTATCAAAAATAATTTGTAAAAATTATAAACAAATAGTATCTTTTATATGTAAATAGTGTTGGATTTAACTTGGGTTTCAATTATTATATCATTTCTAATTTTATGTGAAATCACCAAACTACCCCTAACCCTAATTTTCAAAATAATGAAACCTTAATCCAGCGACCCGCTATCCAACCCGGTTCCCTTTTTCCCCTACACCCTTAGCCGCCGATAGTTTCTCTTCCCCTAACTCAATAGCAGCAGCTGCAAATGAAAATGAAGAATGAAAGAAATAGAAAAGGAAATAGAGAAGAAGGGGAG
>NC_029773.3:53961231-53961622 GCF_000817695.3 Arachis duranensis
GGAGGTAAGAAGGGAGGTGGTACCGGTGGGCGTCACTGCCACCGTCGTCACCGTCGTGACGCCACCAGGAGGTCGGAACTGAAGAGAGTGAGAGAGCAGCAGCGCCGAGAGGGAGAAGAGCGCTGCGCCCGCCGTCGCAGTCACCGTCGTGCTTTGCTGTGGTCAGCTTCGTCGTCTCGCCGCTGACGTCGTTTAGCAGAGGAGAGTGACCACTATGAGGAGCCGCCGTCCTCGCTCGTTGCTCCCCTGGAGTCGTCGTCGTCGATCCTTGCCCCTGTCGCCGCCGCGAATCGCAGAGATCGAAGCCGAGGGAGAAGACTGTGCAAGGAGGGGGAGTGTTGCTGCTGGAGACGCGAGCTGGAGGAGCTACCTTCAGCCATCGCCGTTGCGC
>NC_029773.3:53961727-53963303 GCF_000817695.3 Arachis duranensis
GGGCGTCACTCCCACCATCGCCGCCGTCGTGACGCCACCAGGAGGTTGGAACCGAGGAGAGTGAGAGAGCAACAGCACCGAGAGGGAGAAGAGCGCCGCGCCTGCCGTCGCAGTCGCCGTCGTGCCTTACTGCGGTCAGCTTCGCCGTCTCGCCGCTGACGTCATTGAGCAGAGGAGAGTAACCACCATGAGGAGCTGCTATCCACGCTCGTTGCTCCCCTGGAATTGTTGCCATCAATCCTTGCCCCTGTCGCCGCCGCGAATCGCAGAGATCAAAGCCGAGGGAGAGGAACGTGCAAGGAGGGGGAGTGTTGCTGCTGGAGACGCGAGCTGGAGGAGCTGCCTTCAACCGTCGCCGTTGCGCCAGTCACCGCCGTGTGTCATCGATGCTGTGTGTGCCACCGCCGCCACCTCTGGGTCTGTCACTGTTGAGCAGATCTGCGAAGAGAGATAGAGAACCTGGGAAGAGGCCGCTGCTGGAGGAGAAACCAATTGCGCCGCCGAGGTTCTGGCCATCATCGTCGATGAGGGAGCTCACCGGAGTTGCTGGGGGCTGCCACCGCTCTGTCTAATTCTATGTTGAGCTGCGCCACCAGAGTTCTGGCCGCCGAAAAACCTCACAGTCGTCGCCGAAAAATCCTACCGATAAGGGTTTAAGTTGGTCTTCGTTTCCTTTGGGTTTCCAAAAACTTCATTGTCGTTGTATGTTAGTTTCAGCTATTGTCTCTAGAGATCTGGTCGCCGTCGCCATTCAAGGTGGTTACCGGGGCTGCCGCTAAGCCGGTTCAATGAACGCTGCTGTTTCGTTTTCTTAGTTCGGTAAGTAGTTGTGTTTTAGAAAACCTGCATTAGTATCTTGTTATGTTTGGTTATTGGTGCACGAAATTGCAATCACACTTTTGCAACTCCGCACAACTAACCAGCAAGTGCACTGGGTCGTCCAAGTAATACCTTGCGTGAGCAAGGGTCGATCCCACGGAGATTGTCGGCTTGAAGCAAGCTATGGTTATCTTGTAAATCTTAGTCAGGATATCAGAAATTATCAGGATTGATTGTGAAAAGTAAAAGAACATGAAATGATTACTTGTTTTGCAGTAATGGAGAAGAGGTTGAGGTTTTGGAGGTGCTCCATCTTCTGAATCTCTGCTTTCCTACTGCCTTCTTCATCAAACACGCAAGGCTCCTTCCATGGCAAGCTGTATGTAGGGTTTCACCGTTGTCAATGGCTACCTCCCATCCTCTCAGTGAAAATGTTCCTATGCTCTGTCACAGCATGGCTAATCATCTGTCGGTTCTCAATCAGGCCGGAATAGAATCCAGTGATTCTTTTGCGTCTATCACTAACGCCCCGCCTTCAGGAGTTTGAAGCTCGTCACAGTCATTCAATCATTGAATCCTACTCAGAATACCACAGACAAGGTTTAGACCTTCCGGATTCTCTTGAATGCCGCCATCAGTTCTAGCTTATACCACGAAGATTCCGATTAAAGAATCCAAGAGATAACTACTTAATCTAAGGTAGAACGGAGGTGATTGTCAGGCACGCGTTCATAGTTGAGAATGATGATGATTGTCA
>NC_029773.3:53964062-53964374 GCF_000817695.3 Arachis duranensis
AGATTGTGACTCAGCTTTGCTAGAGTCCCCAATTAGAGGTGTCCAGGGTTCTTAAGCACACTCTTTTTGCCTTAGATCACAACTTTATTTCCTTCTTTCTCTTTCTCTTCTTTTTTTTTCGAATTTTTTTTGTATCCACTGCTTTTTCTTGCTTCAAGAATCAATTAGATGATTTTTCAGATCCTCAATAACAGTTCTCTTTTTCCTCATTCTTTCAAGAGCCAACAATTTCTAACATTCTCAAAACAACAAATTCAAGAGACATATGCACTATTCAAGCATTCATTCAGAAAACAAAAATTATTGTCACCA
>NC_029773.3:53964488-53965066 GCF_000817695.3 Arachis duranensis
TTTTTCATTTAAGAGAGGTGATGGATTCATAGGACATTCATAGCTTTAAGACATGAATTTTAAATTTTATTAATTATGAATTAAGAGCAAGACTCAAAAATAGATATAAGATGAGACTAAAAAAAAAAAGAAAACAAAACAAAAGAAAAAAACGCAAAAGTATAGGCTCCTAATGATAGGGGTTTTCACAGAGTTAGGACTCAACAACCTTGATTTTGAGAAGTGGATGCTCCCTCAACTTGAGAGGAGAGCTTTTGGCGTTTCAACTCTTGGAGTTCACACCCCTGCTTCTCTTGTTCCTTCAGCAATTTGCAGAGCATGCAGTTCTGATTCTGCTGTTCTTCCTTCAGTTGCTCCATAGTCTCTTGCAACTTGTTGATAGATGCTTCTAGGCTGGCCCAGTAGCCAATTTCAAGGAATTCAGGGAGGAACTCCTGCGCCCTCCTTTTGATAGAGTTGTCTTGCATTTGTCCTTCCATTGACTTCTTGGTGATTGGATGTTCACTGGGTATGAATTCATCTACTCCCATCTTCACCCCAGCCTCTTTACAGAGCAAGGAAATCAAGCTTGGGTAAGC